>NC_025994.2:303768-603768 GCF_000442705.2 Elaeis guineensis | reverse complement strand
CCCGACGATGACAAAAACTCGGCCGCCCAACAAAATTGGGTAAAGGGAAAAGTTCCCTCAATGGCACCTCAACACTTCTATGTGACCCCTCAAAAAGCAAGGGGAGGATCCTCACTTGAAGGGAGGAGGAAAACTAAAAAGGAAAGCGGCGAATAACGTCAGCAACAGACGAAAAACAAACCGCACCAAAGATCTAAGGAGCCTCGCCTCAACAAAGATGGGAAGTTCCTACCAAACATCCCCGTCCTCTAAGAAGGCTCTCGACAGAGGTCAAGAAAGCAGCGATACCTTCGAGGTAATGCGGAGTTCGGACCATCAAGCTCGAGCCTACGGCCATGGACGACAAGAAAAGCAAGTCAGCATAGCGACGGCTGGACACCTCCAAGCGACGTCCAAGTCGGACAAGTCAAAAGATGAAAGAAGTTCGACGGGCGACGATTCAACACAATACGTGGACAAGGTAACACAAAATCTCCTTTTCATTCCATTTGCGAAATATACACCACGAAGCCCAGAAGGCCAAAGGAAGAAAAATAAAACGACGAGAGCAAAACAAAACAACAAAAGAGAAAATGTATGCATAGAAAGATGGAAGGCCAAAAAGAGCCCTAGGGAAGCTCTGCTCCTTCCGATCTTGAATTATCTGCTTCGCCCCTTATCCAGGACTGCCTCAGATTTTCAACTTCTTCTTCTAGCTCTCCCTTTTTCAGCAGCGCGTCCTAGAGCGCCCGACGGAGTCGCTGGCTTTCGTTCTCCACCTCTCGACGCCTCTTCCTCAGGACCTCGGATCCGCCTCAGCATCCTTGACGGCCTGCTGCTCACACACCAGTTGGATCTTCAACTGCTGCAGCTCGACCTTCCCCTCCCCAAGGACGACGGAAAGCCCTTCTGCAGTTCTTCTTAGGGATTGGAGTTCGTTGGAGTCCCGAGAGAAAGCGAGCTGAGCCCTGTCAGCCAACTGCCTTTAAAGACGGGCGACTTCGTCGGTCGCCGCCCTGAGTCTCCCTTTGTATTCATCCACCTGCCTGCACCAGCCGGTCTAATGCACGTCATAGCTCACCTCGGCATCTTGAAGCTGCTGCTGAAGGTCGGAGACCTTCTTCGACCACTCCCGATCACCGTCGGCCCGGGCCAAGAGCCGGGACAAACTTCCCTCCAGCTGGCCGATCCTCTCCTTCGCAGCCGACAGTTCCACCCTGAGAGCATTGATCTTGGCAGCTTGAGCCCAAATTCGATCGCTGGCGCTCTTCTTGTATTCCTCAAGCTCCTTCGCGAAGTCTGTCTTCCTCTGACTGTACTCCATGATCCCCTTCACGTGGAGATTCTGAAAGCGGGTGGCCTCCACGGTGGCTTCAGAGTGACCCTCTCTCAACCTGCGAAGCTCGTCTTCCATCTTCTTCGACCCTTTTGTCAAGTGAAGAACTTTCTTTCTCAGTCGTCGGATCGTGGACTTCAGCGGGATCCCCAGGAGCAGGGGAAGTGCTTCGGCAGGGCACTGCCATCAGGAGACAAAAGTGTCAAGACGTATCTCATCGCAGAAAGAAAAGCAGAAAGGAGAAAGGAAGAAAGGAGAAGCCATCCACGACAAGAAATTCAACTTTATCGATTGAATGTTTCTTAAAGATAAAAAGAAAAAAAAATACAGTAAAAGAAAAATACAAGATCGGAGATCTCAGACCTCTGTAGTAGGGGTGGGGGAGCTCGGTGTCCCTGGAAGGGGGGCTGCGGCAGCAGTGGCAGCAGGAGAGGGACCGACCTCATCTTCAGACTCCTCACCCAGGAAGCTGAGGTCGAGCTCCAAAAATTTTTCGGCCACCTTCTCCTGGCAGAGCTCGAACCCCTTGATGAATGCTTCCTGGCCGAATTGGACGTTCAGGTCCCTCATCTCCGTGGAGGCCTTGAACTCCTCTACCGCAAGAACCCTGACCTCCGAGACCAGGACTGGAATCTGCTCAGCCAAATTGGCGACCTCGGCCTCCGCCTTTCTCACCGTCTCCTCCGAGGTCTGCTTCTCTTCCTCCCGGGCCTGTTTCTCTCTTTCCAGGGCCTCTTGGAGGGCGATTACCTCGGCTGCCTTCTCTTCGAGATGGGCAATTTCGGCCCGACGACGCTCCTCCACTTGGATGGCGTTCCTCCTCGCCAGTTCGTCGCCTCGATGTTGGCAAGGAGCTGGTGCCCAATCTGCAAGGGCGGCTAGGGGATCAGAGTAGGGGTCGAAAAGTCAATTAAATGAAGATTTGTTTACCTTGAGAAAGGACCCTAAGGAGTCCCAAACCCGCTGCTCAAGATCGACGCGGTCGATCCTCTCGACGACTTCGGACAGAATGCAGCCGTCGATCAGCCACTTGATCAAGTCCCTGTCATTGAAGGGGTTCTCCAGCCCTTCTTCGGAACAGAGGGACTCTTCAACGGTGGCTCGACGGCTACTCCCTCTGTGGGCCACCGACTTCTTTCTCATCCCCCTCTCGACTCCGGGCACCTCCGTGGAATGGACCCCCGAAACGGGAGCCCCAGTCGGCGGGCTCCTTGAAGAGGCCCGGGGGGCTGGTGGTTCGGCGTCCGAAGGAACGTCAATCGTGGGAGCCACTTGGACAGGCGCGGCCGAGCTCGTCTCCTCCACTCTGGCCTTCTTTGCTGATTCGGAGGCCGCATCATCTTTTCTTTTGTGGGCCTTGAGGCCCCTGGCGAGCATCCGTATTGCTTCGGCGTCCATTCCTAAAAAAAAAAAAATAAAAAATCAGTGATAGGATAAAAAAGGAAGAAGTGGCACGCAAAAAAAAAAGAAAGGAGAGAAGAAGAAGAAGAAGAAAAGAAAAGAGAGAGAAGAAAAGAAGAGAGAAAGAAGGAGGACGGAGGAAAAGAAGAGAAGAGAAAAGATGGAATACTCGCAGGATCCTGGGGGCTCAAGCCGATGTTGAACAAAAATTGCTCCCTCAGAAGGTTGGGAAGGGAAGGAGCGGAATAGTCAAGAAGCTTCCGGGCGGCCTGAAGGTCGTCCTCTCCCAGGCTGGGAGCCCGGCGGACAGAGTCCCTCAGAGAGCCCCAAGGGGGCAGGCCCAGCCTCAGGGTCGGGCAGTGGACGAAGAAGTATTTCTCCTTCCAATTGTGGATTGAAGAGGGAGCACCTTTCAGCAATCCCTTTTTGTCAAACTGGGGGGAGAAATACCATCAGTCCTTCGTCGAAGGGTGACGCTTGAAAGTGTAGAAATGCCTAAACAAAGAAAGGGATGGCCGAACTTCAACTACATGGCAAAGGGAAAGAAACCCTATCAAAAACCTAAAGAAATTCGGAGCCACTGAAGCCAAAGAGATATCTAAGAAGCGGAAAAGGGCAACAACAAAGGCGGAAGCGGAAGCCGGAGTCCGGCACGGAACGCCTCCTGATACAGGAAAAACGATCGGGTGGGGGAGTGCTAGCCCGGTCGAAGGGGCCAGGAAGCTCCAGGTCGTACTCCGGAGGAACTCCGTACTGAACCCTTATCAGCAGGAGTTCATCCGGAGTCAGGAAGCAGGGAATGGTGCTCGGCGCAAAAACTGGGTGAAGCCTAGTCCCAGATGAGGGTTCGTCTACAGGATGGAGATCCTGGGGGGCTGAGGTGGAAGAACTCCCTGAACCGCTAGAGGCGGAGATGCTGGAAGATATTTCAAACGACTTCAGACGAAAGCCCTAAAGATCCCAGAGAAATCGGACGGGATAAAGGACGAGAGGTTGCGGGAGACCAAATCGGAGGAATACGACAGGAGAAAATGGAGGAGAAAAGGCCCCCTAGGTGGCAAGAAGAAAAACGAAGGTTCTGGGACTAACCTAGATCGCTTTGGAGGATGCAGAAGGGCGAGGACAGGGATGACTCGAAAGACGCCTAGGGCCAAGGAAGACGCCAAGGGAGGTCAGGGCTCTCGAAGAAAAGATGGATACCGGTAGAACTTTCAGGTGGAAAGGCGGGTTTAAATAGACCCTGGGATCCGGTGCCATAATGATCGCGAATCCCCCCAGGCCGACCCGCGCTCGACATGTGTCCCACTCGCCTCAGCAGGCGGCTAAAAGCGGCTGACAGCTGACGGAGCCATTATTACGCCGTATCTGGGCCAGCGTGCCAGCGGAGATTCCAAAGGATCCCTTCGAACCGCCCTGATTCGAAAAGACTCCAGCACGCGCGCATTTAATGCCAAAATATCTGGGGGCGGTCGTGCGCAGGATTCAAGGGGACAACTTCGGCTGCGAAAATTTCTCTGTACTTCCTTCATTCGAAATTCGAACTCGGAAGTAGGGGGACTGGTGTTGGGTATAAAATACCCTCAACCGAAGTTCACAGCAGGATTGATCCTCCCAAGACTCATCCGGCTTTCGACTGCAGATGGTACCTCTCCGGACTTCTCCAACAGCCGGATTTCCACGGTGTTGACTGAACTTCCCCGACGGACGAACTCCCACTGCACCACCCCAAACTCCTTCAACATGAGTTCCCCCAGTCGTCTATCAAGCCGCCCCAAGCGCTCACTAAGCTCTGCCATCAGCCGACCTCCTACGACCGTCGGCTGCTCCCCGAATCCCTTCCAGACTTCTTCCAGCCAGGTTCAACTCCAATCCGAACTACCTCGGATCTCGCCAACAGCCGAACTTCACCTACCGGACTTAGTCCGGACTCCTACAGGAGCCGGACTTTGTCCCCAACCTTGACTGCGGGAAGGCTCCGCCCGGACTCCTACGGGAGCCGGATCTCGCCTCCGACTCCGGCCAGGGGAAACTCCGTCCGGACTCCTACGGGAGCCGGACTTCATCCCCGACTTTGACTACTGGTAAATTTCGTCCGGACTCCTAAGGGAGCCGGACTTCATCCCTGACTTTAATTGCAGGTAGACTTCGATCGAACTCCTACGGGAGCCGGATCTCGTCTCCAACTCCAGCTATAGGAAGACTTCGCCCGGACTCCTACGGGAGCCGGACCTCGTCTCCGACTCCGGCCACAGGAAGACTTCATCCGGACTCCCGCGGAAGCCAGACTTTGCCCCCGACGCCAATTGCAGGTGGACTCCGCCCAGATTCCCACGGGAGCCAGGCTTCGTCCCGAACTCCGATTGAAAGAAGACTTCATCCGGACTCCTACGGGAGCCGGACTCCGAGCTCCTCTCAGACGGGTGGCCAGCCACCTCTCTCCGCCAGACACTCCAGCCGAACTTCGGCCGACAGGCCTGGGCCCACTGGTGGGCCGCAGCAACGGCCACGATACTGCTCCACCTCCTGCGACGGATTTCGTGCGGCTCCATCACTCCCTGGCAGATCGCTATAATGACCACGATTCTGCTCCACTCCCTGCGACGGATACCGCGCGATTCCTCCCACCTCTTGGCAAGTCGCGACAACGGGCACAGTTCCACTACCCGCAACAGACTCCACGTGTCACGTTTCGGCAGTGGCCACGATCCCACTCCACTACTCTTTGTAACAAACTCCGCCTGACTCCGGGCAGTCCACTGCCAGACGGTTACAGATGTCACTATCAGTCTACTGCCCCCTTTTCGCCTATAAAAGGAGACCCCAGATACGTTATTCTATAGGCTCTATTTTCTATCCCAAAAACTCTGCTAAAAATTTCCGTTCGAGCACTCCATTCTTGTTGAGGCAGAGAACTGACTTGAGCGTCGGAGGGTCTTGCCGGAGCAACCCCATCTCCGGTTTAGACTTCTTTTGCAGGTCCCGATGGCGACCGCAACTCCCTCGACTCCAGCTTCTCCGGCGCAAGCGGATTTTTGCACCAACACATGATATTGTTGTTATCCTATCACAAATTGAAAATATAATTATGGATAGTCTAAAGCTTAAAATAACTTAATTTATTTATTAGATACTTTTGAAATGAACAGATGAGCGGAAGTTTGAACTAGTCATTCTATTTTCATTATTCCTTTGCATATTAGAAATATGATATTATTGTTGTCCCATCATAGGTTGGATACATGATATTATCATTTCTCCATCACGAGCTAAAAATATGACACTATCGTTGCCCCACCATTAGTTAGAAATGTGATTGGGGATAATTTAATGTCAAATATAAATATTTTACTTATTGTGTATCAATGTCAATTGAACTAGATCATTGTCAAAAGAATTATTAAATAAAAATAATCTATTTATTTGAAGAAGTATAAAATGAATTTTATATTTCAATTGTACGATATGTATTGACGCATTGTGACTGGCTGAGTCGGTGACACCAGAATTCAAGTACTAGTTAATTGGAATGTGAGTTTCACAGTAATTATGTGTTAATAAAATTTAATTATTACTTTGTTGTGGAATGATTGTTATTTATTGTCTTTTTGTTAATATTCGTACCAAGCTGTTTCATAATGAGTGCTGGAAAAAGTATCGGATATCGTTTCGAACTTGTTGTTGGACAACTCATGCATTCTATAAATAGTGGAGTTATTTATCTTACTTCAAATGAAATTGAACATTATACTTTTCAGTATGGTTGAAATTTTATATAAGTTTCAAGGGCGTGTATATTCTTGAGATCATACTCTACAAAACATGCGTCCATGTCATATGTCCAGTTTGAGTGGTGAGTTTGAAGCGTGACCTTATTTTTTTTATTGGTTGTTATCTTCACGGCTGTTTCATTATCCAAATAAGATGTGTGCGGTGGTTTTCCACTGTTATCGATATAGAACTTCTAATGAATACTTTGCTTAAATTTGGTTTAATCTCCATTGCACCGTCAATGACGTCGGATCTCTCTCCCGCACACGCACACTCGTAAATGGACTCTCTTTTGTAAATGTATTGCAGGAAAAAGCTTTCAATCGTAGGTAGGCTTTTTATTCAATTTCAATTCATATATTTCTATAATATATGATATTTGGCTCGTTCAATCCAAGAAGCGTCATCACTACATTAAAAAGCACACCAATTGTTAGCATTGAAGGCTGCCGCAACTAGCTGAAGTAGGGTTTCTACGACCAATAGGAAATAAGAGGAATAAACCAGGGGTGGTGACCATGGCCCCAGCTAGTATTATCGAAAATATATAATATTGTTTATTTTAAAAATAAACAAATAGATAATATAAATTAACACTATTTTAGATCTTAGGTAGAAAAATATTCTTTGTACTTGTTGATTAAATGTTAACATTTCGTTTCGACTGTAAGGCTGAGATACAGTTTCAGAACTTAAATTACATACACGATAGCCTTGGAAGACCTCGGGCTGTTGCCCTTGATCTACTTGTGTTCAGCTCAGAACTGAACTAAATAAGTTGGTTCCGGCTCAGCATTTGCACTCCTAACCCTTTCCGGCCTCAGCTTTTGTGCATTGCCTATATCCCAGTACATACATGTGACGGCTAAGAATTTGTTATCATCAACCAAAAGAGTTATCCTGCATGGATGGAAGTATTACCTACCTTGATTCTTGCTTCCTAGTTAAAAACTAGTCTAACCGAGCCACAAGCTGAGATCCCAAACCCAAAATCCTGATTCACTGGGGCAATTTTGTTACATACCAAAATTGCCATGATCATAAGCTTGCCAAATGACCAAAATCATTGTCCATCATCATTTTTGGTTTCCAGTTTTTCTTTTCATGAATCATTCTTGTCTAGACCAATCAACACATCCATAAGTAAGACTTGAGAAAATCCTAAGGTTTAGCATATATGCAAGACCGGCTAAAATAACAGGCATATCATATTAACATGAACTTTCACATGCACATGCACACACACACAAACAACAGACTATCTATCACATCCTGTTCCAGCCATTAAGGGTCATCTTTATAGACCTTCATTTTGTAAGAGTTCCTATTAAGGAACTCTGTTGTTATCACGAAACTTTTCAAATTCTTGCACAATTGGATAATGTCTCCCCTATCTTTCAGACCCTTCAAGACATGTTCTCACATCTTCAAGGAACGCCCACACCATCTCAATCAGTTTTGTGCATCGGTATGTTCTCGAGAGATGATTCTCTTACCTCGCTCAATTTTTCCCAGTCTTCTTCATGTTCTTCAAAACATACACTATTCAAAACATATTCACCAACATAGGCAAATCCTTGCTTAAAAAAAGCCAAGAAACATTAGAAACGTAATGCAATATACATAATCTTATGCTTGGCAAACAAGATTAATTAACAGAGTTATATGAAGCTTAAGTTTCTCTTTTATCATTTCAATATAAAAGGGTTACAGTAGAATTGCAAACTTAAACGTTGGAGCACATGTTTTCTTGGAGCTTACAACTCACCTTTCTTTGGTTTTGTTGAGTGCAACTCACAAAAGAGCTACAGCCTTCTATCAGATCCAACACATGAAATATAAGACTTACTATGTTGATGAACTACAAGACAGCAGCCATAGAAAGTTATGCACAAATCATCAGCATGTCAAACCTGGAGTTCATCTCCATGCACTGGAGACAGACAAACGCCTATTCTTCCATCCAAGATAAAGGACACCATCTCTCTCTTCGAGTGTAAAATTCTCGCAGTACTTTGCCAGAAGTGACTTTATAGTGGCATTTACCAATGGACTCAATGGGTAAGGACCAAATCCAGCCATTGTAAACCTCGACTTCCATTTCCCAAAAAGCTCATGCCGCTCCACCCTTTCTGCACCCTCACAGGCAATTATGTTCACTATGTCTCTTGCCAAGCAGTGCTGTTCCACATTGATCCTCTCTTTGCTGTCCCTAGGAAGAGTCACATCTATTGATTCAAATATTGCAGTATAGTAATTGAGAGTCTCCACAAACCGTTGGAACAAAGGAGCAGTATTTGTATTAGATTCTTGCTCCACAAGAGTAACCACCTGGGGGACAAGCTCTTGACCATTCTCAAAATTCGGTCACGGTGATTTTCGGTGCTCACACTCTCATCTGGCACATGATGCAGTTGGAAGGGAAAGTTTACAGCCAAGGCTTCGCCAGGATGAACGCCTAGATCCTTGACCTCTAAGTCACAACAAGACACATCAGCAGCATGGAATTCAAACGGCACACTACATGATTCAGCGAAGCGAAACAACCGCTGCCCCACAATGTGTAGTCCCCCGCCTCGGGCATATGCAGACATGGAGTCATCGATGCCAGTGATTCTCACATGTGGTGGCCCACCAGGCCTTGCAGCAAGGGCCTGCAGCAGAGTCATCCATTGGCTTCCCTGTGCAATCTGGAAATCAATAATGTGAACCTTATCTTCATTCTTCAAAGCTTCAGCAATGGCACCATTTGCAGACAAGTATGCAAATTTGAAGTAAGGGCACACATCATAGAGAATGTGCATGTAAGAGAGGAGGTCAGAGCTCGTAGGTTCTTTACACTTCAAAGCTTTGTAGATAGAACTGCCTGAAGAAGACAGCCTAGCAATAAGGCCTTCCAGCATGTAAGCTCCTACCCGTTGGATGGGTTCTCCAGAAACAGAAACCATCTGCCTTAACTCCGGTATTAGCCAATCCATTACCTGAGCATCATTGTCGGCCACAGCTCGCGCACAAGCAATGAGTGTTTCCTTCAGGTCTCCTTCAGGGATGCCCATCATTTGTTTCCACATCTCTGGTTTGGACATTAAGTAGCTCCTGAAGCTACTTTCCGAGCTGTCAATGGTATCGAAGTCAGGACCAAGCATTGCAACCTCCAATTCCCTTAGCTTGTGTTTCAAATCAGCGGGATCTTCAGTTAAACATGAAACATTTAATGGAGATCCATTGATGTTGTCTGAGTGATAATCTTGCTGTGAGACAGGGCTCCCAAAAGAAGGGGAGAAGCTAAGAGTTGATGGAGAGTCACGAAGTGCATAACAAGCTGTTGTCAAGGCAGAGTCACGCGTGCAATATTGCACGTGAGATGCTTGAAGGGGGCAACTTTGGGATAGGGATCCATTATCAGAGAAAAGTTGGTCAAAAGACTGGTAGTTCTGTGGCCTAAGCCGAAATTCCTCTTCTCTTCTAGGCATCGAATTGTGCTGAAGGTACAACTCTGGAGACTCATCGGAACTTCCACATTTATTAGAAGCTTGCATAGATATATGATCGACTGAATGGCTTGTATGAGGAGCTCACATGCCGATACAAACAAGTGGTAGCCACTATTTAGAAGAATGAGCGATCATTTGAAACAGAACATCCTCTGGTACTAAATGAGAGCTCATCAGAACAGGCAACTCTTGCAGTATATGAGCTACTGTAGATTTTCTACTATTCTGAGGACCCAAAATAAAAGGATAACAAGTGAATAATGAAAGCAAAGGCCTTTCTAATACTTGATTCACTGATATAATATGTTACAGAAGATAACGTATTTAGAAAAAAATTAAAACCAAGAGACTAAGCATTTTTCACCTGAAAAGAGCCTTGCTAGTTGAGGAAGGCATCAACCACAGTTAGTTTGGATGAAGAATAGAAACATCTGAAGTTACATAGTGTTCTTGCAATTACTTTTGAACCTGTCAAAACCCTAATATAGTTATTGAATTATATTTTGTACTGGTGATAGTTGCCAGGAAGTAAACTTTCAACCCCAAATAATAGGATTCAATAATGCAAGTAATGTACTTAGTTGTTAACATACGTGCCTATGCAAAAATTTTTCCAGTTCTTATTAATGTCTACGCAACATTCCGATGACACCATTAAAGAACGAAGCATCAACTGGTAAGACATAAACATGGGATCAACTTAACAATGCCAAACCCACACTTTTCATGTACCAAACATGTATTAGAATAACTCAAGCCCCACCTAAAAGGTGCAGCAGAACTTTCTAACAATCCTCTAGACAGCTACACAAAGTCCTCCTTAGTAGCCTTTTTTTTTTTATGTCACGAAAGTGCAGCTGATATACTTTTTCTTTTATTTGTTTTTCCTCAATAAGTGGACAGCATTTTAAATGCGGCTGCATATGCATATGCGGTCCCTTGACCGCACAGCACACCTCACAGTTAGTATATACAATTAGGCAGCAAATGAACTGAAAAGCGAAGATATGCAGTAGGATTAGCATCGAACAGTTGCATACACAGCCCATATATTATGTGACCGCATTTGTTGGTCTTTTGACAAATGTTTATAATATCGATATGTTAATTATGACATCATTATTACAATTGAGAATAAAGTAGTATGTTATAAACACTAACTGCTAGATGTTAGTTATTCTTGTTAATATTGTATTATTATAAGATACTACTATATTATTGTATTTAACATATTTTATTTATTTTAAATATTTAAAATACTAAGTGTATATGCAGTCTACATAATACATATGCGCTATGCAGTCCCTTGACCGCCCGCATACCAAAGCCACCTTTTAAAACATTGCATGTGGATCCCTATGATGTCATTTTATAGCAGCTCCTTGTATCATGTTCAATAAATTAATTGACAACAAAGCAAATATTCTTCTGATCTGATTAATGCAAGTAAACTTTATCTAAGCCAAACATCTAAACCTGCCATAGAACTGATGCATATGAAAAAAGCAAATACCCCTATCCTTAATTTGGATCTGTCAAACATCGTAAATTGGCCGATTGCTTTAAAATCTGATCCAGGCTGCTTGAGTCTGACATGTTATGCCTCTTAGCTTCGCAGTTTTGCAGAGCCTAGAGAATGATGTCACATGCAATTCAGTGAGATATGTGGAAAAAAAACAGAGAGAGACAACATCAAGATCAAGAGGATTTCTCTCCAAAACTGGTATATGTCCTGCTTCGGGGAGATTGCACCATTTTACACAATTCTATTCCATTAAATCCCAGAATTCTAACAAGCAGCAACAATTCTTAGAGTAATTTCAACATGTACTCCTGAATTCACCATCAATCCTTCATAAAATATGAAAGACATCAACTGGTAAATATATTTCCATTCCACCTTCCTCAGAAAGATTGGTAACCAACCAATCATCTAAGAAGTTTTTCAAAGAATAACCAGCAGACAGTAGATAAGCCTTCCTCGTCCCAGCTTAAGATCACTTCCCGGGTTTAGGAACCTAATCATCATTTTTGAAAAGGTTACATATCCTTTTCAACAAAACAAATAATTTAATTATAAAAAAAAAAAATCTGAATGGATGAAATCTACTGCAACTCCCTCCCCAACTCCTTTAACGCGCGCGCGCGCGCGAGAGAGAGAGAGAGCGAGCTGCAAATTTCTTGGGGAAACCCATCCTCAAAACCGAAACTAAAAAATATATGCACAAAAAAGACCCATCAACGAGAAGATTCTATTCTAATTCCTAAACGGACAAATTAAGGAAAAAAAATTGTATTAAAAGAGCAAGCACATAATCATAAAACAGAGGATTTAGAGAAGAGTTTTAACGGAGGCTTCCGAAGCAAACAAAGCTTCACATACCTCCAACCAAGCTCTTAGGAACTGAAGCAACAGGCGCCTTCAACACCCTCCCACGACTAGCGTCCTCTGCCTTACCGTCAGGAAGGAGAGAGAGAGAGAGAGAGAGAGAGAGAGAGGAGAACGTGTCTGAAGTCAGTGGGTGCTAAGAAAGCGAAAACCAGACAGCGATTAGAACAGCCCTACACTTGTCCAGAATTACCAGGAAGGTGCCTAGTGCTTCTTCCCCTCAGTTTATTAGTTTATCATCTCTCATATTTTCCAATTTCCACCAATAAAAACAGAAGAAGAAAAAGTTGAGTGCTTACGAATGTTCTCTTTTCTTCCCTTCACTTTTTCTTGTTTTATCTAAGTCCAGCTAGAAAAGTACCACTTGTATGTTCGCCGATTTTATATTCCAGCTGGGTATTTGATGCGGCACACAGGGTAGGGTAGGTGATATGTGTCACTGTCCAATTACCATTAGGCACTGACTTCACCCCATAAACTACTGCACTGAGCGGCGACTCGTTGAACATTTTTCTACTTAAAAATGATCAAGATAGCCTCCCTTGTTTGATGACTCGATCCAGCCTACGATACAACTTGGCTAAAAGATGTCTAAACCGGCTTTGCGTAATTGCCTCATGATATGGATGAATGTGATCCAATGGCCTACATGAGTCACGTCTTCATCTCAAGCACAATTTATGGAGTCCTGTCAGTGAATCGTGATGAAGTATTTGAAGGATATGATGGTAATGTTTTCTAATTCATTTCTCAAAATAGACACAATCAATGTCACATAACAAGGATATTAAGATTAGAGAGGATATTGGGCTACTTATGATTTGGCCATATGAAATAGTAGAGAGATTTTCCTATATCAGCTAAAGCATTGGCAATTGATTAGTTTTGGTATCTAAGATGAGATGCCAACATGAAATTTGGGTTTTACTACGATGCTTCAAAGTCTATTTTATCATTTTATTATAGATTTTTTTTAATCATTCATTTAAGATGGATAGTAGTGATCTGTTTATCAATAATTAGTCTTGTGTATGGCTAGTGCGCTAAAGAACTTATAATTCAGGTACAATCCATAATTTAAAAAAAATAATAAGTCCCACCCTATATCCCTCCTTCCTCCTTCCAATAAACACCATCCCTTCCTGCTGGAGGTTGGCATGTGGTGACAGGGAGGTGAGCGATAGCCTGAGCATGAAGGAGGAAGAAAGGGGGTAGGGAGGTAGCTCCGGGAAGATGAGTGGTGGAGGAAGATGAGGAGGAAGGGGATGGCAGGCTCGAGCGACGTAGGAGAAGGAGGAAGAGGCGGGGAAGCGATCGACATGATGGAAAGACGAGCAACAGGCTTAATCAATGGAGAGGCCAGTGGTTGCGACAAGGAGAAGGAGAAAGGGGATAGCTACGGTGGCTTGCCTGAGTAGCAGAGAGGTGCATAGAGGAGGAAAGGGGCGACTACGGGGTGGGCTCAAGTGATGGAGACATGGGCGGCATGCAACAGTGGGCCAAGCACCAGAGAGGTGGGCGGAGGAGGAGTCGGCATGCAATGGTGGGGAGGCGAGCGGTAGAGAGGTTGATGGTGAGGAGGCAAGTAGTGGGGTGCCGCGGAGAATTGTGGATGGGGGGAGGCGTATATGGGAGGCGGGCGGAGGAGGAGGAGGAGGAGATGGGGGGCCGACGGGAGGCGAGCGGCGGCCAGAAGAAACAAAGAAGAATAAGCAGAACAATTAAAAATAATAAAATATTATTTTTAGAAAATAATAAAATATAAAAAATGATAATAGTATAATGTCTTAAATGCCCTTGATAGCAAAATAATATTATGGAGCACTATAGCAAAATCCCATGAAATTTATCTACAAATTCTCAACAATTCTCTTTGGATCTGTTTGGGGATGCTATAGCTTTTGATTAAAATCAGTTTTTAGTAAAAACTGTATTTTGATATCAAAAACTGTTTTAGGACAAAGTAATTTTTTGTTTGGTTGTCAATATCCTAAAACTATTTTGAAACTGTAAAATAATCTACTGTATTTTAGTTAATAGATTCAAAAATTATTTTTGAATAACAAAATAACTAAAAAGGATAAAAATGATTCTAAAATTATTTGGATATAAAATTTGCTATTCTAAAATAATTTTTTTATTTTTTCAAAATTATTTTTGTGTCATTAAATGAGGATGGACGAAATTATTTTCGTATCGTTAAATGAGGATATGAGGATGAAGATAAGAGGAGCTTAATCAAAAATAGAGTTTTGATACACAAGAAAGTTGGTAAAAAATATAACATTTATGGAGACGAGAGGAGATCGATGTAAAGAAAGAAAAAGTATAGATAAAAAATCGACATAAAGGAAGAAATGTAGAAAATTAATAATCCTAGAAATTATAAAAAAAAGAGAGATGTAGATGGAGATGAAAAGAAAGAAAGAGTCTTGATAGACAGATAAGAAAGTCAGACAAAAGGATGTGGATTGAGATAAGAAGATATTAAAAATCTTGTAAGCAACGTAGATGAAGATAAGAGGAGATTGAAAATCGAAAAAAAGGAGAGACATAGATGAAAATAAAGGAGATTAATCGGAGATGTAGATGGAGATGAGATTAATTGAAGAAAAGAATCCCGATAGACAAGAAGAAGAAAAAAAGGGATAGATATTGAGAGGTAATATATAATTTTTTTTAAAAAAATTAATTCCTATAAATACAATATTTAGCTTGTAGTGCTGCATCTACGGAAAGTGAGAGGATGTCAATTTTACATAAACCACGCTTTGAAGAATTTTAAACACGAATCAAAATTACTTTTGAGTTGTGGCCAAACATTCAAAATTTACTTTTACATCTAAAATTATTTTTTATGATTACAAACACACCCCCGAACGTGCACTTAGAGTAGAGATTGCGACAGAAGTTGTCGCAAACAAATAATGTTAGTCAAAAAAACTGTTACTCATGCAAAAATAGCATCCTTAATTTCAAAAAACAGATAAAAACATCAAATATAGTTGCTCCCAAGGGAAAGATGGTACTTAATAAAATTAAAGATGCAAAAGGTAGCATATACACGTGCCCACAACATAGCATCTCTAGACCCCACAGGCTTAACATAGTTGAAGACCATAGACATTTTATCGAAGCTGATGGATCATCGCTTAAGTACACTTAAATGCCTAGTAATTTGAAAGATAGCACGAAAATTTCTATGCAAAGTATTTCCGTTGACAAGTGTAAAGGTGCTTAGAAGAACAACTACTAAGATTCAACAATTTGACGAAACTTATGAACTCATAATTTTTCATTGTTTCATTGTAACAGATATTATTTTATATTCCACCATATTTTTTTCTTGCCTTTACCGTCTGGATAAGTAATTATTTAATTTTAGAGTAGATGGTAAATCTCCTCACATGGATAGACTCCTGAATAATGCTATGGAGAGCTAATTATGCATGTATGTTATTTTGCTAGGACGGACGGCAACGGTGGAAAAATTAGAGCTAATGATGGAGACAATTGATTGTTGAATTGTAAGCTCCATATTAATGAAATGAATTTTTCTAGATCTGATAATTTCTTCGAGACAAATTTGATCTTATTTGCATGATGTTTTGATATCATGCATACAAGAAATAGATGTTTCTTGAAACAATCCAAAACTAGCATATTAGGTTCTTCGATATAATTATACCAGTATATTTCTATACCTATTAGAGGGATAGGAGAAAGAATGCACTATGCCTTCCAAAATTCAGAAAAAAAATATCCCAAAAGATTATAGAAAAGTTTAGCATGTTATTCTATTAAATTTATTAATTGTAGAAATTTTAAATTCATTGTACTCGTTTTAATAGTTTGTTCTCCAATTAAAAATTGTTTTCAAATATGCCAATTCATGATCATGTATTTCATTAAAATGGGATGGCTTATTACTATCCTGGAAAATGAGATTAGAATTTCAAAGTGGGATGGTATGTTGCGTAGCTCGGAAGAGGTGGCCAATGACTTGAGAAATAAAGGGTGGGTTCTTCCAAGTGTCAACGACAGCCCAACGTCTTAACCAGCCCGCTCGACTTAAAATCACTTTCTTTTTCTCTAAAGATTATGGCTGATAGTAGTCTCTACCTAAAAAAACTAGAAATGCAAGATAACTTCGTTGTTGAGTGCAGCCACAAAAGTTTAATTCATTATTTTAAGATTTATATTTTTCTCTTCTTTTATAGTTCTTTTCAATTTACATTGTTTAATAAATTTCTTTTCTATGTTGCATAGAAATTATATTATTATTGTTTTTGCTCGAGACTTATAGATTTGCTATTAGGCCATTGACCAATTATTGCACCAAGTCATTAATTTAATTCTTTGAGATTTAATTACTTAATGAATCTAGTTTTATATTTTCTTATTAAATTGGATATTGTGCATTGCTTGGGCTTTAAGAAAAGTTTATCAAGCTTAAAAATCAGCTGTAATGTTTCAACTTGATCCCATTTTGTAAGTTCCTCATTTCCATGGGATTTATTTACCAAACATTATTACTTTTTTAATGAAAATTCTTTTGCCTATCATTAATGGTTTTTTTTTTTTGGTTTTATATTTCTTTCAATTTTTTATTTGGAGAATTTCTTTTCTTTATATTTGTATTTTACAAGTTGCAGGTATGGAATTAGGAACAACCTCACGCAAATTGTACCAAGATATTCATTCACTTATCTGAGATTTTTATATGACAAAGCTTTTTTTAATTTCTAATTAAATTGCATATTGTGCATTGCTTGGACCTAAAGAAAAGTATATCAAGCATAAAATATATTGTATGTATTTTGTTACCATAAATTGCTTTTACCAATGTGCATATAATTATATATAAATTTATTGAATGTATTTTTGAAATATTTGATATACTATGTTATATTGATTAAATTGCATACTGTGAAATACATAGTCTTTCACCAAATTTTATTTGGTGAAACACTTACTAGATGCTTGGGTTTCCACCTAATCACATTTGTTAATTTTAACATTTTCATGGTGTGCTACTTTTCAATAATTTCTTTTTTCCCTACCATGTCGGCACACTTTTTTAATGGGAATATATTTGCAAAATATTAATCATTCATATAATATGTATCTCTTATATAAGATTTAAACTACATTTTAATTTTTACTTACACATTTTTATATTTATTTATTTATTTTTTCTTTTTTTTCCACATGATGGGGTTGTTTTGCTTATGGCTTGCGTGAAAAAAATTGCTTGGGATGTTTGCACGCTCCCCTTGTTGACGTAGATGCGGCTAACGAGCGACATGACGTTGTGATGCCGTTCATGGGAGGATGGGATGCTTTTTGAGAGACGAAGGGGTGACAAATGCTTGCATCAAAGTTTTATTATTATTATTTTTTAATGAAAAGGAGGTAGAGATAGCCACGCGACTTTTATTGAGATTAGAAAAGAAATTGCGGTAGAGAGTCACCAAGTGATATGTTGCATTGTCCAGATAATTCCACGAGAGCAACGATACAGCATCGCATATTATTGTGAGGTATAGGTTCTTCATATAATTACCAATAGATTTAGCCTTCTGGTGGAGTAAAAACTCAACTGATACATGAATAAATTAAATATTACCTTGAAATTAGTGATCAATTTGATTGGAATTCGATCGGTTTACGATTAACCAAAAAAGATGTTGTCCAACGGTTGGTTTGGTTAAATTTGATAACTTCATCATTTATTGATATATGCCACAACTTCACAAATAAATTAAGTGATATCAAGCTCATTAACAAGTAGAACAACCAAGCTAGCAAAGAACCCTTGCTGACCTTCAAATTTTCATTTTCCTGCTGATTGATTATATTAGTTCGGAGTGCTACGCGGACCACCAAACTTCTCATTAGAAAACCAGCATAGCTACTTCCTTCTTTAGGCCTTTTTACTTGAAAGAATTGCAGTTTTATCTTCTTAGTGGATTATTAAAATGAGAGTGCGAAGAAAAAGGAGAAGCTTTAACTTTCTATCTTCTTGCAGCACAGACTGCAAGCATATCTAACAGTTGCATGAGGAGAAAATCTGAAGGGTTAGTGAGAGGATTAAGAAAAAGTAAGCGCGGGAATCTCTACCTTAGTGTTCCCTCCGTTCACTTTTAAAAGGTAGCATTTCTGTTGGCCCACGTCCAGATCAGCAAAGGCATTTCTTTTTGAAGCACTAAAATCTACGCATGCAATACTTCCTTCAGCGCATCCGGAGTTATCTCTTTTTTTTTTCCCTCTTTGCATCAATATTATATTCACAATTATATTTGTATTTCTCAGCATCATCCACATAATCATCGTGCATCCAATTCTTAGTGACCAGATTATTTTGATAAGATGATTAAAAATTTGAAACCGTATATAGCTTATGATAAGCACTAGACTAATGGTAACTAGGATGTAACCCACTACGTGGCGAGATTTAGCTGGAATTGAGAAAAGCATTCCAAATAATTTAACAATATATCTATTATGGTAGAAAATTTCTTTCTCGGATAAAGCTAATGTACAAAAAAGTTGGACCGATTTAACTTTGATGATGGCCGACTCAAACTAATATTTCAAAAAAATATTATATTTGATTTATGCCAACTAGAAAAATCTTAGAATCATCATGATAATTTGCCGTGAGTAGATAAGGAAGAAAATAACAAACATATCTTTTCAAATGAAGTAGGAGAGATCCATCATATCTCATCCAATAAAGCAAAGCTAACTACTGGATTCTCCTATCTTCTTATGGCTTTTCCATATTTACTTATAAAAAGAGGCCTAGAAGAGATCCTTGAGATATGAAATTACTTCTCCCAACATGCTCACTTTTTTTCATCTGTTCTAAACCTCTGATTTAAGAGTCAGAAGGCTTTCGTCAGAGTCAACTCCGGGCAAAAACTTATTGTATAAGTTCTACCATCACCAATCCACCATCGCCGTCCTCTAATCGCCGCCCAACTCTAGTCAAGCTGACTCAAGATAGAAATTTGCAAGAATAGAATAGTACTAAAAGGAGGGCCCAGGCCTGTTTATGGGAAGGAGCAAGCATTCAATAAGAAGAACTTCATTAGACCGCTCCAATGCCTCCAAGTTCCTAAAGATCAAATCAGCCCAAACATTGGCCAAATCTAACTATCTACAATTCGGCCAATACTGATCAAATCTATCTCCAGATCGACTAGACATTGATTAGATCTAGGCTGACCATCTGCAAACCAACCAACGCCAATCAGATCGAATAGTCTCCAAATCAGCCAAGCATCAACCAAATCCGATCACCTCTAGATCTACTAGATGCTGATCAGATCTTACCATCTTCAGATCAGTCTACATCGACCAAATCCGACCATTTCTAGATCAATTTATGTCAATCAGATCTGACCATCTCCAAATCATCCAAAATGCCAATCAGAATAAGATCCACAATCCTACTAGGAAGATTTGTGCTCTATCTTTCACCATCGTGAGTCAAGCATATCGATTAATGACCTCCAGGCTATGCTAGTCAGGCTCAAAACTGTGGGACATATGATCCAAACGAGGAAGGAGATCATGACATCTAGACAAAGGAGGAAATTTTCAGATTTTTGAATTATAACAGATTTGTGCTTTCTTGTCTATATTTCAAAATTTGAATTCTTCATAGGATCCAAACAAGAAAGGAGATTGGAATAAATTAAAATTCAAATAAAGGAGGAGGTTACGGGAATCTCTTAATTTTTGAATTATGATAGATTCGTGTCTCCTCATCTATATCTCAAACTTTGAATTCTTGGTGAGATCCGAACAAGAAAGGAGATTGTAGCATCCAAATAAAGAGATCATAGCATCCAAACAAGGAGATCACAGCATGTAGATAAAGAATAATCTCTCGATTTTCGAATCATGATAGATCTGCAATTCCTTATCTAGATTTTAAAATTTAAATTCTTGATGGGATCCAAACAAGAAAGGAGATCGCAACACCCAGATAAAGAGGTTACGGGAATCTCCTAATTTTCAGATAAAGAAGGAGATTATAAAAATCTCTCAATTTTCACCCCCAAACCATGATGGGTCTGCGCTTTTGCATCCATATAAATAGGACCAAGGAGATCCCAAAGAGACAGACTATAAGAAAAAGAGATTCTCACAACTTAAAACTCTTATGGTAAAAGGCTTCCAAGCTTTCATCCATCATTCTATTTTTTTTTCTTCTTACAAGTCTACAGGTCTATAAGCACCCACGGTCAAGACAAAGATCAAGACCTGGGCTGAGCTGTCAAGCTCACGTTTGAGCCAAGGCAAAGCTCAAGTCTGTTGATATTACACAATGTTGTCGTTAGGATACCGTAATTATCAGTTTAAATCGGACTTTAAAAAAATTAATAATATATAGAAAGCAATGAGTCAGATCGATTCGACAGAGAAGACAATGCTGATTTGAAAATTTTGATTTTATAAAAAAAAAAATTAAAAAAATAATTGAAATCAAAAAATAGAAATTTAAAAGTGCAAAAAAAAAAATTTTGATACTAAGATCTACTATCTAAATCTAAGCTTCTACTTACAATAAAAGTAAAGAACAAAAATTTAAAGAGCATAAAAATAATTTTACATCAATTTAAAGCAAAATATAATTATAAAAAATTAAAAAGAGCTAGTAAATAAAATTAAAAAAAAAACTATAATAAAGATTTGGAATAGATTGGCGCAACCTCGTCGAGAAGATGGCTGATAAACTCTTTTTCCTTTAAACTTCTCAGAGCATGTTGGGCTTCCTCTTCTTCTTTCGCTTTGGATCTGATCTTCGAGATGATGTAGGCATGGTAAAGATAGCATAGGAATAAAACTCTCTTTTAAGCACCTCTTTCTTAGAAGCCAACCTAAAACTCTAAGTTTGCTTGCTGCCCCCTTCCTTTGTGCCACCCCCTCTCTTAGATGATTTTTTTTTCTTCTCTTCACATCCTTTATATAGTCTTCAAAACCCCCTAAGTCCTGGCCATACCCAATCTTTTTGTCTCTCATGGAATAGGACTCCTTGCCATGTTGGTTACAGCACCTCTGCCGCACTGTTTCCATGTATCAGGCCACCTGCTCGCTTGGATTCAAATTGCTATGAGCTCCCGCCCGAATGTCCGCCAAAGCTCAAACCACTATCCACACGCACATGAATGCCCGCTAGAGATTAAACCGCTGTCCACATCCACGTGAATGCCCACTCGCCTAGGTCGCGAAGACCCGCTTCAGCGTCCGCATCTTGGACCCCATGCACCCAGGTGCTCGCGTACACACCCAGCAATTGCCACACGGAACCAACCGCGTTCCAACCAAATCCACTCCAGCGCCTAACTTCATGCAATTAATGTACAGCACAAATTCCTTGGGTCCCCTCCTCATTAAATACTTATTTTTCTTTTAAATATATATATATATATTTATTAAATTTCTATCATGCATCTGTATATTTTCGTGTGTTGTGCATCTGACAGACTTGAATTTAGACTCGAGCTTCATCTGTATGTGTTGGAGGACCGTTGCTTGTTAATTTACGAATAAATTTTTATAATTAATTATTTTTGAAAAAAATTAAAAATATTAAATATTAAATAATAAAAATTAAATAATCAAGATTTTAATATCTTTTATGTCATATTTAATGCATTGATCATACCCTTCAACTTGAACTTTGCTCGTCCTTGGGTAAAAACAGAATTTAGAGTTAATACTGTTTAGCTTAGAGTTTTGAATTTTATCAGATAATTTTTAAAAGGGCCATTGATGTTCACTAGAACGAGAGTAAGATATATCATTAGAATATTAGTACTTAACCAATATAAAAATTAAGTGAAGAATATTAAATTTTTTTAAATTTTTTTTAAACTACTCTTACCTTTATCTATAAATCGTCTAACTTTTATATGGAAAGTGTATTGATACTTCCATCTTTTATATATTGATTTTTTTTTAACGTTGTACTGCTATTGAGTGTCTTAACCCCTTAAGCTTTCTGTTTGACCCATATGGCGAGTTTTCAGCCAATGACTCTCGAACCAGATGGCTTTAAGGTAATAGGTATAAAATATCCCTTAGACTTATTAGTTCGAACCAAACAGAGTACGAGTTAAGACTACCTTTATGATAGATCTTTTTTATCCTTCATACTTTTTGATGCGAAACTCAATACTTAGGCAAAGAGGTCAGTTATTCAACATGAAGTTCTTGAATTTTTTTTATTTATAAAATAATTTTTTTTATAAAGAAACGTATTACCCCACACAAGTCCATAAAAAGTAAACTCTTCTTTGATGTGTTGGGATCTTCTCTTGTCCTATCTTGATCGTGGAACTAGCAACAAGGGATCGAAGAAGTTATTGACGATGGATCTATCAAACTCTAAAAAGCTTTAGGACATAGAGAAGAGAAGGAGAGCGACAAAGAGCAATGAAGAGAGAGAAAGTTAGGGAGAAAATTGTTTGTATTCGATTCGAATCAATTAGATATATAAATACAATATGTATATATACAGGGTCAATATGATCCAACCCAAAAACCTCCATGAGTAATCCAGTGTGATGCACTTTTCGAGCTCATGTACATCCATGTCTCACATATGCACACCCATTGAACTTAAACCTAGTCCAATCCATAGATTAGTTCCTTAAGACCTCACAAATCGAGACCCTAAGTCACCTAAGATCAAAACCCGATTCTAAACCAGATAGACATCCCGTGTAGCTCTACCCCCAACACTCAGCCGACCCAGTTCAGACTGAGTCGGCTAACTTGTGACTGAGTCGACTTAGAAAATCACTGAGTCGACTCAGCTACGTACTATGCCGAAGTCTCGAAATGTAACTTTCTGTCTGTCTGTTCCTCTGAGACATAGTCGATCAAATCTGAGATTGAGTTAATCCACCTTAAACTTAATCAATCCAGTCTCAGAGTAAGCTGACTAAGCTCTAGAACCTCTACTATTCAAGCTGACTTCTTTTATGGCTTGCCCCCTTGATCCCTTGGTCTCTTCTCTCATGTTCTCAAGGCTCGGGAGTACCACACCTGAGCTCACAATCTCCACCTTGGTGCTCTCAAGTTCTTGTGAACTCAGTCCTGTCCATCAACTCCATCAGTGCCCATAATAGTGAAAACTATCTCGCAAAAGTATCTTCATAAGTACATCAGCTGGATTTTTCTTAGTGGGAACCTTCACCAGCTCCACCTCACCATCCTCCATGAGCTCTCTAATCCGATGGTACCTGATGTCGATGTGCTTCATCCTCGCATGATAAACAGAGTTCTGAGCAAGTAACAAGGCACTCTGGCTATCACAATGCGCCTTGACAGCCTCCTGTGGGAAGCCTATCTCCAGCGCCAAGCCCTTCAGCCATAAAGCTTTCTTCACTACCTCTGTGATGCCAATATACTTTGCTTTGGTGGTGGATAAAGTCATAATGGGCTGCAAGTATGATCTCCACAAAATAGGGCCTCCATATAGGTTAAACACAAAACCTATAATCAAATGTCGAGTGTCCACATCTCTATCGAAATCTGCATCCACAAACCCTTTATCAGCCCCCGAGCCTCTTTGGGCATGTTGGAGTGTTCCTCGACATCTTTTCGCTGATCATAGCAAATGCCAACTCTAATTGAACCCATCAAGTATCTGAAGATACCCTTTAGTGCTCGCTAGTGCTCCCTACAGGTTGTGCTATAAATCTGCTCACCTAACTCATCACATAGGCTAAATTCAGCCTACAACACATCATAGAGTACATAATACTCTCCACACCAGAGGCATATGATACTTTCTCCATCTTCTGAGCCTCTACCTCAATCTATGATGATATAATCTTCAAGAGTCTGATGTGCCCGACAAGTGGCAGCTCCGTCGGTTTGACCTCCTTCATCCTAAACCTCTCCAAGACATTCTTTATGTAGCCTCTCTGAGATAGATGTAGTAGTCCCTTGGTTCTATTTCTGGTGATCTCCATACCTAGGATCTTCTCCACAGGTCCTAAGTCCTTCATCTCAAACTCTCGAGATAAAGCTATCTTTAACTCTGCACAACTTTCTTACTCTTGCATGCTATCAGCATGTCATCTACATCCAAGAGTAAATACATCTTAGATCCATCCTCCAAAGATCTCACATACATACATGGGTCATGATCACATCTGGAAAGGTCAATGCTCCTCACATAAGTATCGAATTGCTGGTACCACTATCTCAGATACTGCTTCAATCCGTATAGTGACTTCTTCAGTGAACAAACCCCTGCCTTTGATCGAGGCTCCTTGAACCCCTGTGGCTACTCCATATAAATGCTCTCTTCCAAATACCCATGGAGGAATGCTGTCTTGACGTCTATTTGCTCCAGCTCTAGATTCTAAGCTGCAACTATGCTCAAAAGCATCCTGATGGACGTATGCCTGACAATCGAAGAAAAACCTCTGAATAATCAATACTCTCTCTCTATGAGTACCTTTTGGCTACCAGCTTAGCCTTATACCTCACTCCATCTTGCTTTGAAGGTGCCTTCTTTCTGGTGAAAACTCATTTGGAGCCAATGGGTCGAGCATCTTCTAGTAGATCTACCAGCTGCCATGTCTAGTTCTTCCTGAGAGACTCCATTTTTTCCATCATAGCTTGCATCTATGACTCCCAATCCGGACTCACCATGGCCTCCTCAAAGGTCTCTAGAGCTTCATTGGCAGTGATGAGAGCATAAGAGGTAGTCTCATCAATGTCATATTACACCGACTTGCGAATAATACGTTTCGACTTTTGCAGTGCCACTTTCCTTGTACCATCCTATAAGTCTGCTGTCTATGGCTACCTCTGCACCTCTTCTTAGATAGATTTCTCTCCTCACTGACCCTCCATAGGTGTATGACCATGCCTGCCCATCTCCACCCCAAACTGAACATGATCTGAGGTCAAAGTAGAAGGCAAATCACCTGTATGTGAGTGCTGCTCAATGCTGTCCTACACTGACTTTCCAACTTCATCAGCACCTCCCGACTTCTTCAAGATGCTCTTTTCATCAAAGATCATATTTTTACTGATGACATACTTCTCAGAATATGTATTCATAGTAAGTAATTGTTCACACCTCTGAAAATCCTGATAAAGATCATCTTCTGTGACTTCAGGTCCAACTTGCTCTTTTCGGCTTCCTCCACCAAAGATAAGCTAAACAACCGAACACCTTTAGGTGGCCAAGCTCCATCTTCTTTCTACTTCAGACCACCTCTGAAAATCCTCTATTGAGCTTTCTATGGAGAGATCTGTTCACAAGAAAATAAGCATAAGTTAAAGCATCATCCCAAAAAGACTTGGGTATGATGCCTGTAGCCTTAAGCTCCTGATCTTCTCCGTCAGTGTTCGATTCATTCTCTTTGCAACATCATTTTACTAAGAGGTCATCTTCACTGTGTAATGATGCTTTATCTCATTTTTCTCACAATATCTCCTAAACTCCAGATTTGTGTATTCCCCTCCATTATCAGACCTCAGGCACTTCATTGGCTGTCCTGTCTTCTTCTCCACCTCAGCTCTTCAGGCTTTAAATCAGACAAAAATATCTGACTTTTTTCTGATCAGATACACCCATACCTTCCTAGAGAAGTTACCTACGAAGGTGACAAAATATCTAGCTCCAGCCCAAGTTGAAACAAGTGCCGATCCCCATACATCCGAGTGAACAAGCTCCAAAATAACTTCACTCTGCTTGGTACTACTAGCAAACCTTATCCTATACTGTTTGCATAGATGCAAGGCTCACAAAGGTCATCTTTCTCCTTTTTGAGTGCTGAAATCAGACCCCTCTTGCTCAACTCCATGCGTCCCCTATCACTCAAGTGACCCATACGATAGTGCCACAGCTCGTAGGCTAGCTGATCCTCCTGTGTCACCGTAAATACCTCTGCACTATCTATAACTACTAAGCTCTCCATCCTATATAGGTTGTTGCTCAGTCTTCTCCCTTTCATCACCACCAATGCCCTCTTGAAAATCTTCAAACACCCGCTGTCTGACTGACAACTGAAAGCATACCCCTGTTTCTTCAAGTAACCCAAGGATATCAGGTTCTTCTATAGCTACAGTACATGATTGATGTTGGTGAGTGTCCTTATGACTCCATCATACATCCTCATCCTGACAGTACCCATGCCAGCAACCCTACATAAGTGATCATCTCCAAGACTCACACTCCCACCATCGAATTTTTTATAAAATGCAAATCAATCCCGATGTGCAGTGTAATAGTGGGAACATACTGAATCCATTGTCCAGTGGCTATCCAACTTTGCAAACCCATCTAAGACAATCAGTATATCATCTCCACTTCCTCAATAATAGAGCACCATTCTCACTAGTCAAACCATCCTTGAAAGTATCCTTCCCCTTCTCATTCTTTAGAAGTGGGCAATTTCTCCTAAGATGACTGGTTTGATGACACTTGTAGCATTTAAAGCCCTTCCCTTGAGACTTCAATCTACCCTTTGACTTATCTCGAGTCTTCTTCTTAGGTCTCCCTTGCCTCTCATTAACAGCAAATACCTCTGAACTAGGGCTTCCTTTGTATAGCCTCTCTTGCTGTTCATTAGATCTGAGAACCCCAACCACTTCCTCGAAATTCAGGGTCTCTTTCTTATACACCAATGTAGTGATGAGACCATCATAAGAAATTGTCAGTGAACACAATAACAAGAGAGCTCTATCCTCCTCATCGATCTTCACATCAAGGCTCATGATCTCCGAGCAAACTTGATTGAATTTTTGGATGTGGACAATCAGATCTCCTCCGGACATCCACAAACTATGCAACTGCTTCTTCAACCATAGCTTGTTTGTCATATTCTTGCTTATATAAGTATTCCCCAATTTCTTCCAAAGCCCTTTCGGTGTGGTTTTCATACTTATCTCATGTAGGACTTCATCAGCGACACACATTCTGATAATGCTAAAGGTTATCTCCTCCAACTCCTCTCAGTCTTCAATGGAGATCTTTTTCGATCTTTTTGAAACTGAAACCTTATAGATCCTGTTCTGTACCAATAGATCCTTCATCCTTTGCTGCCAAAGGCTGGAGTTACCCTTGCCATCAAATTTTTCAAAGTCTGCCTTAATGGTACTCGATGCCATCTCAACCAGATCTCCAAACAGACATCGAAAAAATAAAACAGCATTCAAAAAAAATCTGTTCAGCACCTTACCATAATCTAGATAAAAGTTTGACCTTTTCTCCACCAGATCTAACTCCAAGGCTCTAATACCAAATGCTGGGATCTTTCCTTGTCCTGTCTTGATCGTGAAACCAGCAACAAGGGATCAAAAAAATTATTGACGGTGGATCTATCAAATCCTAGAAAGCTCTAGGGCATAGAGAAGAGAAGGAGAGCAAGAGAGAGCAATGAAGAGAGATAAAGTTAGGGAGAAAATGACTTGTATTCGATTCGAATCAATCAGACACAAATACAATATGTATATATACAGGGTCAATATGATCCAATCCAAAAACTCTCATGACTAACCCAATGTGATGCACTCTCCAAACCCATGTATACCCACGTCTCACATGCACACACCTATTAGACTTAAACTTAGTCCAATCCATAGATTAGTCCCTTAAGACCTCACAAATTGAGGCCCTAAGTCACCTAGTATCAAAATCCGATCCTAACCCAGACAGACATCCCATGTAGCTTTTCGCATGACACTGAGCCGACCCAGTCTCAGATTGAGTCAGCTAACCTATGACTGAGTCGACTCAGAAAATCATTGAGTCGACTCGACTGCATACTGTGCCAGAAGTCTCGAAAGGTAGCTTTTTTTCTGTCTATTCCTCTGAGACATAGTCGATCCAGTCTGAAACTAAGTCGATCCACCTTAAACTTAGTCGACCCAATCTTAGAGCTGAGCTGACTAAGCTCCAGAACCTCCGTTATTCAAGCTGGCTTCTTTCGTGGCTTGCCCCCTTAATCCCTTGGCCTTTTCTCTTATGTTTCCAAGGCTTGAGACCGCCACACCTGAGCTCACATGATGCTGGCAGGAAAAATTAGAAATACTCATAAAAAAAATATTTATGTTCAAAATTTAATTCTTCATTGGATTTTCTTAATACTTGATCCCTCGATATCTCACAAACTCTTTGGGCTGTGCATCAAAATTTTTTTTAAAAAAATACTTGGTTCAACTTGATTTTTAAGCGTAATCGGATGCCTTAATGCTAAATACTAACTTATTCAAAGACTTATTAATTTTTTTAATTATTATTCTCTTCTCTAATTTAATCGATATTATCCTCAATGGAGTAAAAAAATAAAGTATGATAGACAAATAGAAAGAAAAAGAGAAATGTCACCTGACCTAGATGTATACTTGGTTTAGCCTGGCCTTCATGATTCCACTCGAAGTCTTTTCAAAATTGGTTCTCCTCCCAACTTAATCCTAAACTTAAAAAAAAGGTAAGCTAAAAGTAAAAAAGAGATTTAAATGTAAAAGCTAGGTTGCCTCCCAGGAGTGCTAGGTTTAAAGTCTTCAACCAGACTTCAGGATTCTACCTATCTGTGTCAAATATTGGATTGATAAATTTTAATAATTTTAAATTATAAATCTCAAAAAGATGACCTATGATTTTTTTATTTATAAATTTTAATATTTTATTTATAATCTTCAGAAAGTAGTTCACAACCCATTCTTAGTCAGTTTTATCTTTCTAAATTCTAAAAAATTAATTTACGAACCCATTCACAGACCTTTATTTGTTAAGAATTTTTTCTATTTATTCTTTTAAAATACTCATAATTGAGTTTTTGGGTTAGGAGTTAAGTTCGATGCAATGGATACCGGAAGGATGTCACTTGATTCTAAATATGCATACTCAGGTATGATCAATTTATCGTAGATCGAGATTGAAAGTAGATTCACACTATCTCCTAAATCCAATAGAACTCGATCAAAGGTATACCTCCTATAACACATGAAATCAAAGGAGCATCAGAATCTTTTATTTTCTGAGGCAATGGGTTCAACATGACTGCACTTACATCCTCAGATAGCATAATTCTCTTTAAGATTCGTGACTCACACTTTTGGATGTAAAGTTCCTTAAGAAATTTAGCGTAAGCTGGAACATGTTGAATCGCATCGAGAAGGGGTAGATTAGTATGAACTTGCTTAAATAATTTCATTAGCTTCTTGTTGCATGCTTCTTACTTTTTGCAGAAAAAACCGATTTCTAAGGCTGAAGGGAACGAGACTCTAAGTTGATATATCTCGGATAACTATCTACTCTCTTCTTCTCTTTATCACTCTCACTCAGATAGAAACTAGCATCAGTACCAGTTTTGAGCTCAGATCCTTCTATACAGTTAGTCTGAGTACTAACCTCCTCTTCTAAATTCATATTTTGGCTAGCATCAGTACTAGCCACTCCCATCTGGTCTTGGTATAGATCCTTAAAAATCCTACCACTTCTAAGCTAAGAAATTACTTTGGCATTCTCAAATTAAGGATTCTTAGGTGGGATATTGGATTGATGATTAGGTCCAGATGGTTGGTGGATATTAGGTGAATTATTTTTTAGATTCACTATCGATTAGCTCGATAATTGACCTAGTTCTCTTCTCATGCTGGATTCAGCTAACTATCCTATTTGTGCTTCTAGTCTAGTGATGGATTATTGTTGGGTCATAATCAGTAGTTGAAATTGAGTAAACCTATCGTCGACTAGATTGGTCTGTTGAAAAGATGGGTATGATGGCTGATTGTGATATGATGGCTGGATAGGCTGATTAGGATGACCTATATTATAGACATAATTCTAGTATTGGGGCCTATTTTGAAAATTTTGCACAGAAAAAATTTGGGTCAGAGTTTGAGTCTGTTGGGGTTTTCAAAAAAAATTAGGGTGGTTCTGTTGTGATATCACCTTGCTCTGACATCAATTGTTATGGCTTTATGATACCACTTATTATGTAGAATCTGATACCACTCGTCATAGTAGGAAGAAAGAAGAAATAAAATTAGGAAGAACACAATCAAGTATGTGGAACAGCCCAAGTGCTACCTCCATGGGGCATGCAAACTTCACTATTAGAAAGAAACAAATACAAGAGGAGGATGCCCACTCTCAATGCTTATATACACACCTCTTTCAACTAAAAGCTACCCTCACAAAAGCTCTCACAAATCTCTTAAGAAAATTCACTCACAGGCCTATCAGTACCAGGGTTCTTGACACCTCTGGATGCTTTCTATGATGGACTACTACATCATGCCTCTCCACAGTTGCTCTGTCTGACATTCTGCTCTATCTCTGATCTCTTGTTGGTGCTCTGCAGTATCTGCTCTATCCACTATGTGCACTCGATGCTTGTCGAACTCCTCTCAGCCACTACCTGAGCCTCCCTCGACTGATGCTCTCATCCCTCACGACTCTCTATCGTGACCTTCCGATTCTATTCACCACAGGGTTGTTTAAAGCCCTAAAACCCACATTGAGTCGAAGAAAGACTCTTGATCGAAGTCTAGCCGGTCTCTAGCCTATCTGATCACTCCCGCATGTGTTGCTAGCTGCTTGATCGTGCACCAGTCCACTCAGATCACACCTGCAAGTGTCTGGACCGTCAGATCAATCATACAATGCTCAGTGAGTCGTCGGATCATGCAACAGGCCATCCGATCCATGAGATTTATTGTGAGGCATGAGAAACCAACTCGAAATGCCTGCCAATCCACCATACACCACATGAAATGCGATGTGAAACACCATCAGTCTATGCACCATGTGTGGACCATATGAAGAGGTCGCACGGGTTGCACCTACATGAGCACCCACCTGAACCTGGGCCATGCCTGCGGCCGATCTGCGTGCACCAGCATGCGTCCTCACATTGCAGCCCATGCCCGTGCATGGTTGGCCCATGCTGGCTGCTGGGCCACCCCCTGTGACCCCCTGGCTACCTTTTGGCTAGTGTGCTACAGGCCCTGCTGCTCCACACTGTAGGTCCCATTATTCTACTTCTTCAGACTCCTCGCGATGTGTTCTTCAACCTGTACTTCTCCGCATCTGAGTTTTCATTCTTGTGGGTCAAATTTGAGATATTTTTTTCAATAATCTCTATCTCGACTCGATATTCCGCCTCCACCTGACTTTGAAAGCTTCTAGATCTCACCTCCATATCCAAAGACAATCGTCTGCTACTCATGGATGGGCAAACATGAGAGTTGAGCCAGATCGCTCAATTTCATCTCCATCATATCATCTAACCTGGGACCTGCTCGGGGTAGTCTTCTGGTGACGTCGTATATCATCCTCCCAAGTCTTTCATCCCATGCTCGATCCATCTCCACTTGAAGTTCCACCTCACATTGGGCTCCTCTATGTAGACGGCTCCTCCTTGCATAAGAGAGTCTCGATCAAGCCTTCATGGTTGATCTTCACCTTGATTGTGCCTGTCTTCTCTATCTTCAATCTTGAACATCACCGCCGCAACCTACACCTAGTACTAATCCAATTCTGATACCAATTGTTGTGATATCACCTTGCTCTAACATCAATTGTTATGGCTATATGATACCACTTATTGTATAGGATCCGGTACCACTCGTCGCAACAGGAAGAAAGAAGAAATAAAACTAGGAAGAATACAATCAAGTACATGAAACAATCAAGTGCTGTCTCCATGGGGCATGCAAACTTCACTATGAGAAAGAAATAAATACAAGAGGAGAACATCCACTCTCAACTCTCATATACACACGTCTCTTAACTAGAAGCTATTCTTATAAAAGCTCTCACAAATCCCCCAAGGAAACCCACTCATAGGCCTCCATATTAGGATCTTCGACGCTGTTGGATGCTTTCTATGATGGACCACTATATCATGCCTCTTTGCACCTGCTCTGTCTGCGATTCTGCTCTGCCTTCGATCACCTATCTGTGCTCTATAGTGTCTGCTCTACCCACTGCATGCACTCGATGCCCGTCGAACTTCTCTCGGCTGCTGCCTGAGCCTCTCTCGGTTGATGCTCTCGTCCCTCATGGCTCTTTGCCGCGACCTCTCGATTCTGTTCACCACAAGGTTTAAAGCCCTAAAACCCACACTGAGTCGAAGAAAGACTCCCGATCAGAGTCTAATCGATCTCTGGTCCGTCTGATTGCTCTAGCATGCATTGCCAACTGTTTGATCATGCACCAGTCCACTCAGATCACACCTGCAAGCTGTATGGGCCGTTAGATCAATCTTGTAATGCTCGATGAGCTGTCGGATCGTGCAACAGGCCACCCGATCCATGAGATTTGCTGTGAGCCATGAGAAATCAACCCGAAATGTCCGTCGATCCACCATACACAACGTGAAACATGGTGTGAAATGCCACCGGTCCACACACCATGGGTGGACCACATGAAAAGGTCATGCAGGCCGCACCTGCGCACGTGCTCGCTTGGGCCTGGGCCATGCCTGCAACTGGCCTACATGTGCCCACACGTCTGCACACTGAGTGTCGTGCTCGCATGTGGCTGGCCCACGTTGGCTGCTGGCCACCCCTTGTGGCCCCCTAGCTGCCTTCTGGCTTGCGCATTGTGGGCCCCACTGCTTTATGTGCTCAGGTCCCACTATTCTGCATCTTTGGACTCCTTGCGATGTGCTCTTCAACCTAAGCTTCTTCGCATCTAGGTTTCTGCTTTTATGGATCGAATTCAAGATATTTTTTTCAATAGGTTCCTCTAACCTGGGTTATATGTGTTCATGAATGGATCATTAATCGGCTTGGAGTAGCCTTGAGTAGCTTGGAATTGTTCTTAGATGAAAGGTATAAACTGTACAGCTAAGGAACATTTACTCACATGATAGGCTGGACTAGCACAAATGAAATAAATCTTTTGATAATTAGAAGGTGATGTGTATTGTACAGGAAATTGTTGACCTTGGGCTAGGACTTGATCTAACTTTTGGACAAGAAGATCGACTTTATCTAATTTTTGAGCTATCAAGTTTAAGTCAGCTTTAGAAAAAAGAGATCTTTTACCATGCATATACCAGTGCAAACCCTAATGTATATGGTTCAGATTTTTTTTTAAAAAAAGAAAGAGGGAGAGAGGAAGAAGAAAAGAAGAGGAAGAAAGAGAGAAATTCTAAAGATGAGAACCCAAACAGAGTACTAGACCTAGAGATGATAGATGAAAAGAATTAGTTGTGGTTAGATACTAATTACAATCAAGTTAGTACAAAGTGGACTCTCTATCTTAAGATTACTCTAAATCTAAACAGCTCCTAACTATTCTAAGTGCACCGTTAAGTACTCCAAGTATGAATCTAACCAATCAACTGATCAGATAAGTGTAAGGTTAGTAGGGGTCCCCCCATTGCATTTCGTCACCCTTCTTTAGTCCAAAAACAACCAACCAGCATCCCTTATTAACCCAAGCCTCTAAATTAAAATTAACTAGACGTCAGCTCCTAAAAAACTTGAGCTCAATAGGACAAGTGACCCTGATAGTTGAACCGGATCAGGTCTAGTTGATCAGTTCATGTCTAAAAAAATAGTTCAGAGACTACGTCTTAAAGAAAGATGATTATTGAATTAGTTCTGTTCGCTGATCTGACCTGACAAGTGACCCCGATAGTTGAACCAGATCGGGTCTAGTTGATCAGTTCATGTCTAAAAAAGTAGTTCAGAGACTACGTCTTAAAGAAAGATGATAATTGAGTTAGCTCTGTTCGCTGATCTGACCTTAGTTGGTTAGATCAGCGAACAGAACTAATTCAATGATCATCTTTCTTTAAGACATAGTCTCTGAACTATTTTTTTAGACATGAACTGATCAACTAGACCCGATCCGGTTCAACTATCGGGGTCACTTGTCCTGTTGAGCTCGAGTTCTTTAGGAGCTGACGTCTAGTTAATTTTAATTTAGAGGCTTGGGTTAATAAGGAATACTGGTTGGTTGTTTTTGGACTAAAGAAGGGTGATGAAACCTTTACCTTATCTTATTAATAGGTGTTGCCCTTACGTTGATTTAAGATGAATATGCACAATCAATTTTAAATAAAAAATTCTATGCAACTAAATTAGATGCATAAAACTAATTAAACTTGAGGTGCTTACCTTGTCTCCAATAATCACCAAAAAAATAAATATAAATGATGGATGCTTTAAGCAATTAGGGTTTCTACTTTTACAATGAAGTTTTGATTAGGTTTAAGTGGATTATTTTTAAGTTAATTTAAAAAAAAAGCAGCTAATGCTAAAAAAAAAGAAATGTAAGATTAGGATTGATCTCATCAAGCAAAATTGAAAGCTTTTTTCTTTCTTTTTTCTTCTTCTTTTTTTTGTAAGAAAAATAAAAAAAGTTGGTAAGCTGTATTTATAAGAAATCAAAAATTTTAGCATTCGTGCCTTCCCTAGCAACAGTGTCAAAAACTTGATATTGCATGATGTTGTTGTTAGGACACCATAATTATCAATTTAAATTTAACTTTAAAAAAATTAAAAATATATAAAAAGCAATAAGTTGAATCGATTTCATAGAGAATAAAGTACTGAATTGAAAATTTTGATTTTATAAAAAAATAAAAATTTAAAAAAATAATTGAAATCCAAAAATAAAAATTTAAAAGTGCGAAAAAAAATTTGGTACTAAGATCTATTATCTAGATCTTAGCTTTTACTTGCATAAAAGTAGACAACAAAAATTTAAAAAGCATAAAAATAATTTTTATATTCATTTAAAGCAGAATTCAATTACAAAAAATTTAAAAAAATAAATAAATAAAATAAGAAAAATTGTAACAAAGATTTGGATTAGATTAGCGTAGCCTCTTCAGAGCATGAGCATACTAGGCTTTCTCTTTTTCTTCTTCTTTGGATCTGATCTTCGAGATGATGTAGGCATGGTGAAGATGACACAGGAATAAAGCTTTCTTCTAAACACATCTTTCTTAAAAACCAATCCAAAATTCTGAGCTTACTTGCTGCCCCTTCTCTTGTGCCACTCTTTCTCTCGAATGATTTTTTTTCTCTTCTTCTGTATCTTTTTTTTTTTTTTTTTTTTTTTTTTTTTTTTTTATAGCTTTTAAAATTCCCTGAGTCTTGGCCGTACCCAATCTTGGTGTCTCTCATGAAATAGGACTCCTTGCCATGTTGGTTATAGCACCTCTGCCGTATTGTTTCCGTATATCAGGCCACCTGCTTGCTCGAATTCAAATTGCTATGAGCTCCCGCCTAAATGCCCACCAAAGCTCAAACCCGTCCACACCCACATGAATGCCCGTCAAAGCTCAAACCACTATCCACACCCATGTGAATGCCCGCTCGCCCAGGCCGTGAAGACCCACTTCAGCGTCCACATCTTAGACCCCATGCACCCAGGCGCTCACGTACACCCTCAGCACTTGCCACACGGAACAAACCACGTTCACACCAAGTCCACTCCAGTGCCAAACTTCATGCAATTAATGCACAGCACAAAACCCATGGATCCCCTCATTAAATATTCATACTTATTTTCTTTAAAATATTTTTTTTATTTTTTTTATTCATTAAATTTTTACTATGTATCTGTATATTTTCGTATGTCGTGACAGACTTGAATTTGGACTCGAACTTCATCCGTACGTATTGGAGGACTGTTATTTATTGGTTTGATCTTTATAATTAATTATTTTTAAAAAATAACATAAAAAATATCAAATATTAAATAATAAAGATTAAATAATAAAAATTTTATTATTTTTTATATCATATTTAATACATAGATCATCCGTGCTGAGATAAAGATCAAGACTGAAGCCAAGCTAAAGTAAAGCTCAAGTTCGAGATAAGGCAAAGCTCAAGTCTAAGTTAAGGCAAAGAACAAGATCGAGCTGAGGCAAAAATCAAGACCGAGGCCAAGTTATCAAGCTCAAATTTGAGCCAAAGTAAAGCTTAAGTCCGAACTGAGGCAAAGATCAAGACTGAGCCAAGACAAAGATCAAGATCGAGGCCAATATATCAAGCTCAAGTCTGAGCCAAGGCAAAGCTCACATCCGAGCTGAGGCAAATATCAAGACCGAGTTCAAGCTAACAAGCTATCAAGATCGAGCAGAGGTGAAGATCAAAATCGAGGCTGAGCCACCAAGACTAAGGCCGAGGTGAAGATTAAGATTAAGGCCGAGCTATCAAGTCTGAAGGCTAAGAAAAAGATTGAGCCTGTAAAGCCCGATGCCAAGATGAAGTCCAAAGCCAATCTAGAAGGCCGACCTACAAAAGTCGAGTTCTTGCAAGCTGAGCTCCTGGAGGCCGAGGTGAAAAGATTCACCTGAGAGCGCCAACCTAAGAAGGCCGACTAGAGGAAACTAACTAAAGCAGGATAACATGATCCTAGGCATCTATTATTTTCTTACTATTATTCTAAAGCCTAACCTGAATTAGGAATCGAAGGGCCTGACCAAAGCCAATCCGACGAGTTCTTTCATTCTTCATATGCAAATCTATGATGACATCGACTAAAAGACACTCCTTGCTTATGGCTAGGTCGAGTGAAGGCCACGATAATACCAGCCAAATGGCACTCCTTACTCATGGGCAAGTCAAGCGGAGCCTCAAGCACTCCGACCATCCGGGTCAAAGATCTCGGCAACCAAAAAGCAAGGGATCCTCGAAGGTGCCTCATTTTCGAATGAGAATAGCCAATAAGAAAGTTGAAGGTGCCTCATTTTCCGATGAGAATAGTCACAGAAAAGCCAAAGGTGCCTCATTTCTGAACAAAAATAGCTGATGAGAAAATCGAAGGTGCCTTATTTTCGAACAAGAATAGCCACGGAAAAATCGAAGGCACTTAGGACTGGAAGTGGGCTCGGGCCAGCTCGAGGCCCATCGGGTCAGGCCGGTTTCGGGTCGGGTTTCGGGCTCAGTCCGAAACCATTCAGGCCGGCTTGGGCCAAAAAATAGGGCCTATTTTACTTTCAGACTGGGCTCGGGCCTACCTTTGGCCCGGCCTGAACCAGACCCGGGCCCGAGCCCAAATTTAGCCTGATCATAAGCCCAGATTTTCATTCCATCCTTTGATTTTTCTTTAGATTCTTGATTTTTCTCATGGAGGTCTCGTCTCGAAGAGCCCTAGCCCCATCCGTCGACCATTGCCGTCCTCACTTCCGATCCTCCCTGCTCTCCCATCGACCGTCAGTCTTCATCGTCGATCTCCTTTTGATCTTTAGCAGCGTCGGGCTCCCCCCTCCAATCTCCTGCAGGTGCTCTTCTTTCCACAGGTTCGCCTCCATGGCTCCATTGTGCCCATTCGACCTTGGACCGTCGCTCCTTTGGACCTCAACTATCGCTCTCGAGCCCTTGGCTCCCTCCAATCATTGCTCCCAAGCCCCCGTCTCTCTCCGACCGTCGCTCTCTTGGGCGTAGACCGTCGCTTCCAAGCCCCTGTCTCCCCCCGACCACCGCTCCCAAGCTCCACTATCTAGTCTCCTTCGAGCACCTAGACCTCTCCCAAAGAGTCCGACAAGCTCTTCAACGATGTCGGTGAGGTCTGCGGTCGATCTCGCCATCTACACCAATCTCGATCGCAGCTGCTGTCGCCTGGCTCCTCACCGTCCACGCCCACGCCCTTGAGACTAACATCATTTTCATCGAAATCGATGGCACCGCCCAGGCCAAGCTCATGCTCCAGGAGCCAAAAGGTCATCGTCGTCGCCGTCGGAGGCCTAGCAGGCATCGTTGTCATCGTGGCTAGCCATCGAAATGGGTTAGGGTTGATTTTTTTTTATTTTTTAAGAGAGAATTAGAAGTGATGTTGGCGGTGGGCTAGCCCAATTTGTTCGGATCGGGCTCGGGCCTGGATCTTTTAAAAATTTTTGGGCCTAAGCTTGGCCTGAAGCTCGATAAAAAATTTCGAGTTGGGCTCAGGCTAGGGTCTAGCTCGGTCTGGCCCGGTCCACTTTCAGCCCTAAAAGCACCTTGTTTCCAAAGGAGAATAGTCATGGAAAAGTCGAAGGCACCTTATTTTTGAATGAGAATAGCATGGGAAAGCCAAAGGTGCCTTATTTCTGAACGAGAATAGCCACGAAAAAGCTGAAGACACCTTGTTTCTGAAGGAGAATAGCCATGGGAAGGCCGAAGTGCCTCATTTTCGAATCAGAATAGCCACACGAAAGCCAAAGGGGCATCGTTTCTAAATGAGATAGCCCAAGAAAACCCAAAGGTGCCTCATTTTTGAATAAGAATAGCCGATGAGAAAGCTGAAGGTGCCTCATTTTTGAATGAGAATAGCCATGAGAAAATCGAAGGTGCCTTATTTCTGAATGAGAATAATCAATGAGAAAGCCGAAGATGCCTCATTTCTAAATAAAAATAGCCATGAAAAAGTCGAAGGCACCTCATTTTCGAAGAAGGCACCTTATTTCCAAATGAGAGTAGCCGACGGAAAAGTCGAAGGTACCTTATTTTTGAATAAGAATAGCCACAGAAAAGCCAAAGGTATCTTATTTTTGAATGAGAATAGTCATAGAAAAGCTGAAGGTACCTCATTTTCGAATGAGAATAGCTGATGAGAACGTCAAAGGTGTCTCATTTTTGAATGAGAATGGCCATGGGAAAGTCAAAGATGCTTCACTTCCGAACGAGAATAGCCATGAAAGAGTCAAAGGTGCCTCATTTCCGAATGAGAATAGCCATGGAAAAGTTAAAGGTTCCTCATTTCTAAATGAGAATAGCCAACAAGAAGACTTCGGTGACAAATAAGCAAGGGCTAACCTAAGGGACTCTCGAAGCCCACATGCTTATGCACATAAATCAAAACCACAAATGTCCAAGGGGTAACGGCAAACCTAAAAGAATCTTTAGAAGCTCAAAACATTAGCAATGCCGACTTGAGCCAAGACCCTCGAAGGAATTATTACACAGATACTTAGAGCCACCCCGAGATCAAGCAAAGCTAAAGAATATGCTACAGAATATGCTACCTTCGAGAGACCACTTAAAGGAGGTGTTTGGACCCCTCAATCTACACTATCTGACCTAAGAAAGGTTAGGTTGGTTATTCAAATATAGCTAGCTTAAAGTGATGCTACAATCTCCATGCATCGGATGTCTGAATCAGGATTAGCATCGGCTATTACATATATTCCCTTTGTCAGACCTAATTCTAGCTCAGTCTCGAGAGTAGGAGTATATATTATGGATAGAAAATTATTTCTTTGGATAAAGCCAATGCACAAAAAAGTTGGACTCGGTCCAACCTTGATGATGGCTGATCCAAGCTAATATTTTAAAAAAAATATCATATTTGATTTATGCCAACTGAAAAAATCTTAGAATCCTCATGACAACTTGCCATGAGTAGATAAGAAAAAAAATAACAAACATATCTCTCTAAATAAAATAGGAGAGGACCAATATATCTTGCTCAATAAGGCAAAGCTAACCATCTGATTTTTATTCCTTCTTATGGCTCTTCAGTCTTTATCTATAAATAGAGATCCATGGGAGACCCCCAAGATATGAAATCATTTCTCTCCTAACACGATCACACCTTTCTATCTGTTCCAGACTTTTGACTTGAGTATCAAAAGATCTTTACTGGAGAGATCTTTATCAAAGCCAACTCTAACTAGGAACTTGATTTGCAGGTCTTATAGTTGCCGTCCTTCAATCACCACCCAGCTCCAGTCAAACTAGCCTAAGATAGAAATCTACAATAATAATATCTTTTTAAATATAAAATATAATATTTTTATTAACTAATAAAGTTATATTTTTTCTTAGTCTTCATCATCCATAAATTCTTCATTTAACTTGGGAATAAGGATAGTAAAAAATATTAAAATATTATTGAGTTGAGAAGATTCAGCAATAAAATAAAAATAGAAACAATTAATGAAATAAGTCAATGATAAGATAATATTTGAAGTTAGATTACCTCTGCCACAATCTCTTTATAAGCACCAAATTATATATATATATATATATATATATATATATATATATATATATATATTATGGAAGAAAAAATAAAGGGAAAAAATAATGATTAAACTATGTTATCATCTTGTACTTGGTGTTTTTTTAAGAGTTGTTTCTTGAAAAAAATTCAATATGAAACTATTTTTGAAAGTCAAAATAACAAATTCTTCTCGAACTTGAGATGGAGATGATCTGAATCTAGAACCTTAATGCAAATCATCAAGTTGAGATTTACTTTGCAAATATGTAGAGATTACATTGAAATTATACACAGTATCATTAAAAGTGATATATCCAAAGATGATCCATCCACTGTAGCGCTGGCAACTCAACAGCAGCCTAATATACATCTTAGAGAGGAGGTGATGAAACGACTACCTATCCTTTGCCATCTGATCTTTTATGACCATACCAAGGAGTTCTAAAGTCTTCTATTCACTAGACGATAAGCGGCAGGCTATCTTGCCACTCGACTTCCTCTATCCACTTAGTGAGATCTATAATCTCAACAAACTCTGGATCTACAAGCTATTATCCTCTAACAACCAGAACTCATCATGTCTCTATGGCTGAAGGTAGGAAAAATGATGCACATTTTCTTAGACGATATGTACCCATCTTTGTCTATAAAATCTAACTCTCTGAGACCCTCTAGATAAGAAAGAAAGTGAACACTTGCCCCATTTGCCTTCTCCCTAAGATAGATCCCATATGATCTGAAATCTAGCTCCTCCATAAGACTAAGCAATTCTAACTCTACCTTCAAACTCCACCTTCCACACGGCATCCTTTAAACTACCACTTTTCAACTCTCTTACAGCAAAATCTGTTCCATCTTATACTCAATACCACCATGAAACTCTCTAAAAATGCTCAGACCTCTTCTATAGGCTTTCATAGGAGACTAACCTAGGCATCAAAGGGTCCACCACTGGCGAACTCCCTAGCATGAGGACTTTTCTATCTTTGGTGGTGTTGTAGGATCTGGTTTGAAGTATCGACCATGGATCTAGAGCTAGCATCTGGCTCAGAGGTCTCAACCATCATCCTATGACTGTCTCTTCCTCTCTCAACTCCAACTCATTGGCTAAAGCCGATTGACTCACGGTGATAATAGATTCGTGTTAGAGGAAGGATCTAACCGATATCTGAGATTCTGAGCTCTCTTCTCTCTCTAACATTTGAGTACGAAGAATAAGAAGACCATGACAACATCTTCTACCACCCCTTTAGAAGTGCCCGTGGAATCCACTAAGCCCGATTAGGGTTATTGGGATCTTAATATTTTGGAGGTGCCAACCACCCTAGTTGTCACCTTGGAGCAGTTCCAGCAACTCCTATAGTATGTGCAAGCATTGACCATTGTAGTGTGCGATTCAAAGTAGTCAACCCATCAATCTATTCCGGTACCGAGTGATTATCCAACCCCGGTACTCCCTGATCTTCCTTCTCTCTCAAGGAGCCTAAGGTGGAGCAACCGATCTCGACTTGCCAGTCTAGAAGAGGTTCCTTGGATTTCCTAATCCACTCATTGGAGCCTTGAGCTAGCTTCGTTTCATCATCATCCTTGCCCTAGGGATGGCGAGCGAGGTAAGAAGCGCAAATCCACTCCTTCTCTTTCACTCTCTTCCTCCTCACAAGACTCATCTGCATGCGGATCTGCAAGCCATCGGCTCCAGAGGAGGATCAGACGGCAAGACAAGCTGGATCAAAAAATCCGAGAAGTGGATCGCTACCTAGAGGTCCTTTGACAACATCAGCTAACTCCGAGAGGAGAGCCCCTATTTTCCTCTCACCCACCCTTCTTGGAGCACATCATGAGGAAGTCAATTCCTTGCCATTTTAAGGCACCTTTGATGGAGATCTATGATGGCACCACTAATCCCTACAACCATCTGGAGAGCTTTAAGGTCCTAGTAATACTATAAGAGACCTCAGATGCTCTACTATGCAAGTCCTTCCTTACCACTCTCCAGAAAGCTGCTCGAGCTTGGTATACTAGGCTCCAGCCGAACTCTATCTATTTTTTTAAGGAGTTTGGTTGCCAATTTTTTGTTTAGATTTATAGCAGTAGGAAGCTAAAAAAGGATACTGATATCCTCATCTTCATCAAGTAGAAAGATAGAGAACCCTCCGAAGCTACATGAGTCACTTCAAAGCAGCCATATTGGAAGTTCGGGATCTGAATCATTCGATCATGATGTTGGTCCTTATAAAAGCATTGAAGGCAAATGATTTCTACTTCTCCCTCTTAAAGAGGTTTTCCTATGACTTCTCCGAGCTCTTTACCTATGCCAATAAGTACATTGACGAAAAAAAAAGAAGGTGGAGAAACGGAAGTAGAGGGTGGAGCACAAGAGACTAGGGAAGACCATCCTGCTCCCCAACCGAAGAAGTAGAAACACGATGGAAAGCCACCCCATCAATCTTAGAGCCCTTGATGTTTTGAGGACTTCACACCTCGAATGCTCTTCAGAGATAGATTCTCATGGAAATAAAGAACTAGGACATTCTCCAATGGCTTAGAAAATGAGCCAACAATCTCAATCTCAGTGTGATTAGTTGAAGTACTACCACTTCCACTAGGACTATGGCCATAACATCGAGGACTACTTCTAGTTGAAGAGAAAAATAGAGCCCTTCATCCAATGAGGCTATCTGCGGGACTTTGTTAACCATTTGAAGGATGTCAAGGCTTCAAGCCCTAAATCCCAACCCATGCTCGGGCCTTCGATCGACAACCGACTTATCACCAAAGTCATCCATACCATCGCGAGAGGACCTGCGACTAGAGGCAAGAGCTTGCCCATAAGGAAGGTCTATGCCCATGCAGCTCAAGCGAGGATCTTTACACCAAAGAGGTAGAGGTCAGATGAAGTCATTTCCTTTTCGGATGTCAATGCTGAAGGCATCCGACCCCTTATGATGATCCCATAGTTGTTTTCATGACCATTGTAAATTATAGTGTAAAAAAAAATTGATGGATAATGAAAGCCCTGTGGATATCTTATTTTAAATTTTTTTGTAAAATGGATTTGCCCATGGAGCGACTCTAAAAGACCAATTCTCTTTTAGTTGGTTTCTCGAGTGACGCTATCTCTGTTGAGGGCATTGTAACCCTGTTTGTGACTGTAGGGTAGGTTTTGTAGTAAGCCATGGTTATGCTTGACTTCTTAGTGGTTAGAGTAGCCTCGGCCTATAATGCAATTTTGAGAAGGTCTGGCTTAAATGCCCTTCGAGCTGTCGTCTCTACTACCATCTGTTGGTGAAGTTCTCTACCGCTCGAGGGATAGGAGTGTTTTGGGGTGATCAAGCTCTGGAGAGGCACTACTACATCACCACTCTTAAGGACAAGAAGCCTAGAGAAGCTATGCCGATTGAAAGCCTTGATGACTGTAGTGAAGGAAGGTAGCAAAATGGAGAACCAGTTGAATAGCTCATCTCGATTCCTCTACATAAATCAGATCCAAGCAAAATGATCCAAATCAGATCATAGCAAGACGAAGCTTCTTGATCCAGGCTCCTAAACTTCTACGAGTCAATGCCGATATTTTCACATGCTCGATCGAAGACATGTTTGGAGTCAACCCAGTAATCCTGGTACACTATCTGCATGTCGGCCCATTACATCGATCGATGTAACAGAAGAAATGGAGCTTCACCTCTGAGTGCCAGCAAGCCATCAAGTAGGTGGATAAGCTCTTAATAGCTGATTTCATTCGTGAGGTGGACTATCCCAAGTAGATGGTAAACGTCGTCCTTGTTAAGAAGATAAACGACAAATTACGGGTATAGACTTTATTGATTTGAATAAAATGATAGAAAACAGGGCAGGCAGCATGTATAGATTTTAAAATTTTGAAAATATGCAGCGAAAAATAAATCGGGTTAAACCCTTTAACCTCACATGCAAGATATCAGATCTAAACCTACCCAAGTCTAGAAGAAAATATATATAATTAATCTAAAATTTAAGAAAAATATGAGATCATATCTCATTATCTTTGCACGGATAGAAATTCACCACTTCAGATGATCTCGGATTCATAGAAGATAGAGCCGCACACGTGTCCGATCTCTACAGGTATCCACCGGGATTAATCTTGAACTTTTATTCTCGTAGAAGATTCTTCTTCTCAAGAAGAATCTTGGCCTTGAGGACTCTGATCAACTCTTTTGATCTTAACTAAGAGATCAACTCCTTGATCTGCAGCCTTCTTCTTCTTCTCCTCGATCCTTGATCTCTAAGTTACTAGAACTTCTTCTAGGTGTGTGGAAGAGAGAACACCCAACTTTTGAGCATGGAAAGGAAGAATATGAGAGAGAGGAGGCATGAAGATGGAGAGAGGAAAGATTTTCTTGATAAAAAATTAATACTAAGAAATCTTAGTGACCTCCCTTTAAATAGACATAAGTCCTGACACATATTAGGAACCCTGTCATCTTAAAAAGATAGATCCTTATCTCATAAGAATCTTCTATCTTTTAAATATGATTTATGCCAAATAAAATCAGATCTAAAACATAATTAATTAGCCCTTTTAAGCATGTACAACAGCCATCCATAGAATACATGTCAGGTGGTTGGGAGCCAACTCTTAGCGCCCCACAAAGGGATCTCCAGCCATAAGAGTGAAGCAAAATTCAGTGCAGGGGCAAAATGGTAATTTTAAAATTTTTTCAAAATTACTATTTTACAGTGGAATTATTAATTAATCTCATTAATTAATACTAATTAACCCTACACTAGGATCTAAATATGATACAACAGCATGCATTTAAATTTGAAATTCAAATTTGAAACAGTAAACTTTTTACTGTACTGTGTTCAGAACACGTCACCTTTTGCGGGTAGTCGATCACCGCAATCTGATCACCGTCGGGGGGCTCTGATCGTCACGTCGCAGTCACACTAGTGTCTGACCTCTGCGGATCATCCACAGAAGCTCCCATCTGATCGGCTCCTCACGAATGCTAGTTCGTGATTTCATCCTTTTGATGGCTGATGTTGATCGAACTCCTTCGATCGATGTGTGTCGACTCCTCGGATGCTCCAGATCGTCTGCACGATTTGTTGAGAGGCTGATGGATCTCTTCCTAAATTTGGTGGACTCACGACACTCGTGGCACACCAATCTCACTTCTCAAGCCCTAGGTAGAAATCCTAGGGTACACACCAAAAACCCTGCGCCCACTTCTCTCTCCTTTTTCTCTCCTCTCGGTAAATTTTGAACATTTCAAAATTTTTTCAGAACTCCCCATGCCCCTTATCTCTTCTTTCTTTTTATTTCCCATGCCCCCTCCCTTTCTCATTTTATAAAACATCGCAAGAGATTTTGAAAGCGTGTGAGTGGATAAGAAGAGGTGGTTGCTCACTTAAATTCAAATCAAATTTGAATTTAAGTATCAACCAATCTTATCCTCATCCATTTGTGCAAGAAAGAAGAGATGGCGTGGCCTTTTTTTTGTGCATGGAGACTTTCACGAGAAACCATTTCTCGTGTGGACTATGGGGCGCACAAAAGAGGATAAGCTGGCGCATGGTTATTTAGTTATCCATTCAAATTCAAAACCCCTTTGAATTTGGATGGGTAACAAACCAAGTTAATCCAAATAATTGGCGCACAGAAACATGGCGTGAGAGAGCTTTGCGTGGGAGAAAATTCATGAAAAAATTTTTCTCGTGAATTCAAATGGGCGCAAAGAAGTTGGGTGGCGCAGGAAATTTAAAATAAGGTGGTTTGATTCAAATTGAGCCAACTTAATTAAAATAGGTTAAGCACAATTAGATCAAATTAAATCCAACACAATTAGACTTAATTAGGCTTAATAAAATCTTAATCAAATCAGGAATTAACTAAACCTAACCCCTGATCAAATCAGGGACTAAGCCACCTTAGCGATTAGATCAATACTTAACCTAATCAGGTCAATCCAAACTGAATCCAATTCAATTGGACTTGATCTAAAAATAATTACTCAATCAAATTGAGTTAATTAGCGATCAAATCACTAATTAAATCTCTCATAAATATTGAGTCCAAATCCGATGGGCAATTAGGCATCAGAGACCATCGATATGAAACTCTGATCAAAGAGTTCAAATTTCAAATTCAAAATTTAAAATTCAAAATTTTGACCCCAGTACCCAAAATGTGTGGAACTCATGATCAGAGAATCCTAATTCTCAATCATAAAGTTTCAGACACATAAGACTCATAATCAGCCATCAGATCAGAAAGGAACCTCTAATGTGTGTGACCCCGCAGGTTCGAACCTAAGCCGGTAGCATAGAAACTAATTCCTGTACTAATCGAAGTGACCATCTAGCAATGGTATCCGACGACCGGATAGGTCGAATAGTCGCAATCGCAATATTCAGAACCTACGTGAATATGGTTACCGTATAATTCATCCCTTTTGACCCCTGTGTTTAGGACGACTCAGGGTTAAACTATCAACCCTGATGAGATCATCCAAATCGTGCTCAACTCAATTAGTCCTGTGACTCCTCACTAAAACTACCCTGGTCAAGGTTTTGCTAAATTGAAACACGACTGTACACAGCTCCTAAATTGGAGTAGTCAATCCCATCTTGACACACGCACCGACAAGTCAAGTACTTGACTACACCCAGCAGCCTTCCGTCACTGAATTAGAAATTCAGGTAGTCCAGTGCCTAAGTACAGTGAGTTGCTTGCAAGTCACCGTGGCAGTCTCAGGTCGGAGGGACCTTTATACCCATATCCCATCGGAGCAAATCTTGACAGCAGAAATAACTCCGGAGTCGGTCACGTTCAATGCAGATGTACCATTACATCTCACCTGTATGCCATACCAGTGTCTCCACACTCCTTGGTTATGAGGACAACCAACCCATATGGCACACAATGACCTATGCTCGATAAACGTTATCGTCCTTGGTAACAACGTATCATTTGGTCGCGAACATGTTTAAGGACTAAACGACAAATCCTCCTTTGTCGAGTCTAAATAGTCCTAAGGACTTCACCACAACACAGAAGTTCATTAGAAGATGAAACATTTGTGATGAAAAAATATCAAAATAATTTTTATTTATTTATAATTTATGTACTAATACAAAAGGAGCACAACCGTCAACAAGCTGACGATTGACTTTGGGACACTATTCCCAACAAAGAGATGGGGCATGGACCCCACCCTCTCTCTTTCATGCCATAGCACATAAGAGGGGGTGGGCCTCTCTAGGATATGGCACTCAATAATTTTTAAAAAAAAAATTACACCACCCATTCTTTTATCTATTCCACATGTATACTTAGAGATAATTAAAAAATATGGAAGAGATAATATTAGGATAATTATGCCAACTAACTGACTTAATTAAATCTTTTTGGACTTATAATTAAGAGTCCAATTAAATTCAAATAAATTTAGGTTAAATTCAAGACTATGGACTTGATCAAATCAAAGTTTCGAGAAGAATTAGATTTAACCATGTGCTAGCATGATTCTCATAAACCTGATAGAGTTTCAAATAAACCTTAATCCAATTGAAACTTCATAAACTTAATTGGCAAATTCGAGATTAAATCCCTTAATATGTGTCCCCATAGGTTTCATTCTATCTGATAGTGAGATATATTGTGATCTCTATCACAATATCATCGAAACTCTTTTTGATAGATTGAAATATTTTTAATTCTATCCTTCGAGGGCTGTTGATTATCAAGATGACGTCCGATGAGTCTCATAATCCACTAGTGACATCTAGAAGTATGTAGTGGCGATCTAATAGAATGAAAATACGAACCTCTAGGTACAGTTATCATATGATTTAGTTCTTCTATCGTGAGTTTCAATTTGACGGAGGTCATAGAGAACTCGTCAAATTCCATCGTCAATCTTGTGTAAGATTGGCTCAACTCGAGTTCATTTGTGAATCTCATAAATTTTTTTTCAGTATTCATACTTGCTTTGGCCAAAAACTTTCTGAACTCAATCTCGCAAATCACATAGGACTTTTCCTTTTCTATCAAAGTCGATAAATTTCATCTAGGTGTATCCTATTCCAAACAGCAAACCTGAACCTACTGAAGCCAACATACACAGCAAGAATCCGAATGGCTAGGGATCAAGAGAACGTGTAGTCAAACTTAGTAGCCTCGCTGCGAATAATCAATATCACCGCAGGTCAAAGGACCACTCATACCACTGCAGCATCGAGAAGACCACTGACGGTGAGTAGACATCCATGTGGTTCTCATGTTGGTCACACTCAATGTAAGTTATTCTTTAATAACCACCTACATCTTCATCCCAGTGTCTCTACACTGCAGACCCAAGGCTCATCTGCCCACAAGAGAGATGAACCGTGCATCGATCTCAAATGGATTGATCACTGTCCTCCATGATAATCTCTTGATCGGGAGCATTTAGAAATTAATCACTAATTAATATATGTCTCAAATTCTTAACTCTTTAAAAATATACAAAAATTATCTTTGTTAATTTTTACGATAAATCATGGACACATAAGCATGATTGGAAAGAAAAAGTTCTTTATTTATAATAAAAATATTATAAGTATAAATTTAGATCCTGAAAATATATAATGTATCAGCCAACAATTGGCTTCTAGGGCATAAATCTAACATAAAACTTGTTCGAAAGATAATTTTTCTTAATCTAGGATAGATCAGCTCGTTGATGCCATGTGGGATACTGTTGGTGCAAAAATCCGCTTGCGCCGGAGAAGCTGGAGTCGGGGAAGCCGCGGTCCCGCCGGGACCTGCAAGGGAAGTCTAAACCGGAGGTGGGGTTGCTCCGGCAAGACCCTCCGACGCTCAAGTCAGTTTTCTGCCTCAACAAGAATGGAGTACTCGAACGAAGAATTTAGCAGAGTTTTGAGATAAGAAAAAATGAGCTTAAAGAATAACGTATCTGGATCCCCCTTTTATAGACGGAGGAGGCAACGGATTGATGGCGACGTTTGTAACCGCCTAGTAGTGGGCCGCCCAAGATCAGGGGAATTGATTGCGAAAGATAATGGAGCAGACACGTGGCCATCACCTCGGCCCGCCACATGGAATCTGTTGTGAGGGGTGGAGCAGCGTCCGTTGTCAGTGGATAGGAGAATCGCATGGTATCCGTCGCAGGAGGTGGAGCAGGTTCGTGGCTGTTACTGTGGCCTGCCAGGGGATAGTGGAGCTGTGCGGAGTCCGCCACAGGGAGTGGAGCAGGGCGGCTATGGTTACTGCGGCCTGTCAGGGAATGATGGTACTGCGCGGAGTCCGCCACAGGAAGTGGAGCAGGGTCGTGGCCGTTTTGAGGGCCTGTCAGGGAGCGTGGATCTGTCGATTGAAGCTCGGCAATGGCCGGAGCCCGGTTTCTGTTGAGGTCCGGGAGAGGTCCTCCTGGCGGTAGGGGTCGTGAGCGGAGTCCGACCCCCGGGGGAGTCCGGGCAGAACCCTCTCGGAGCCGAAGTTGCGGGTGGAGTCCGGCTCTCGTAGGAGTCCGGGCGGAGTCTGCTTGCGACTGTAGTCGTTGGCGTCAGAGATGAGGCTCGGCTCCCTTAAGAGCACGGGTGAAGTCCTCCAACAGTTGGTACCGAGAGCGGAGCTCGGCTCCCGTAGGAGTCCGGGCGGAGCTGTTCTGATGCTGGCGACGGAGCCCGGCTCCCGTAGGAGTCCGGGCGGAGCTGCACTTGCTGTCGTCGGTGGAGCCCAGCTCCCGTAGGAGTCCGGGCGGAGCTGCACTTGCTGTCGGCGGTGGAGTCCGGCTCCCGTGGGAGTCCGGGCGGAGCTGCACTTGCTGTCGGCGGTGGAGCCCGGCTCCCGTAGGAGTCCGGGCAGAGCTGCGCTGCAATCAAAGTTAAGGGTGAAGTCCGGCTCTGGTAGGAGTCCGGATGGAGCTTACCAGCAGTTGATACTGAGAGCGGAGTCCGGCTCCGTAGGAGTCCGGGCGGAGCTGTTCTGATGTTGGCGGCGGAGCCCGGCTCCCGTAGGAGTCCGGGCGGAGCTGCACTTGCTGTCGTCGGTGGAGCCCGGCTCCCGTAGGAGTCCGGGCGGAGCTGCACTTGCTGTCGGCGGTGGAGCCCGGCTCCCGTAGGAGTCCGGGCAGAGCTGCGCTGTAATCAAAGTTAAGGGTGAAGTCCGGCTCTGGTAGGAGTCCGGATGGAGCTTACCAGCAGTTGATACTGAGAGTGGAGCCCGGCTCCCGTAGGAGTCCGGGCGGAGCTGTTCTGATGTTGGCGGCGGAGCCCGGCTCTCGTAGGAGTCCGGACGGAGCTGCACTTGCTGTCGTCGGTGGAGCCCGGCTCCCGTAGGAGTCCGGACAGAGCTGCGCTTGCTGTCGGCGGTGGAGTCCGGCTCCCGTAGGAGTCCGGGCAGAGCTGCGCTGCAATCAAAGTTAAGGGTGAAGTCCGGCTCTGGTAGGAGTTCGGATGGAGCTTACCAGCAGTTGATACTGAGAGCGAAGCCCGGCTCCCGTAGGAGTCCGGGCGGAGCTGTTCTGATGTTGGCGGCGGAGTCCGACTCCCGTAGGAGTCCGGACGGAGCTGCACTTGCTGTCGTCGGTGGAGTCCGACTCCCGTAGGAGTCCGGGCGGAGCTGCACTTGCTGTCGGCGGTGGAGCCCGGCTCCCGTAGGAGTCCGGGCAGAGCTGCGCTGCAATCAAAGTTAAGGGTGAAGTCCGGCTCTGGTAGGAGTCCGAATGGAGCTTACCAGCAGTTGATACTGAGAGCGGAGCCCGGCTCCCGTAGGAGTCTGGACGGAGCTGTTTGATGTTGGCGGCGGAGCCCGGCTCCCGTAGGAGTCCGGGCGGAGCTGCACTTGCTGTCGTCGGTGGAGCCCGGCTCCCGTAGGAGTCCGGGCAGAGCTGCACTTGCTGTCGGCGGTGGAGCCCGGCTCCCGTAGGAGTCTGGGCAGAGCTGCACTTGCTGTCGGCGGTGGAGCCCGGCTCCCGTAGGAGTCCGGGCGGAGCTGCGCTGATGTCGATTCCGTTGAGGATTTCGGCTGTGGGTATTTTATACCCAACAGATACCATTTGCTTAACTTCATGGATGCCTTCTTCGGATATAACCAAATCCAGATGGTGCCTAAGGATGAAGAGAAGATATCCTTCATTATAGTCCCAGGGCTATACTACTATAAAGTCATGCCCTTCAGTCTAAAAAATAAGGTTGGACAAGATAACTTTTCCTCGCACCTAAAATTCTACTAATCTCCAACCTACTACCAGTAAGGTGCTCCATGTAAAGTTGATCTACAATAAAACTCCAATTTTCTATGCGAAAAGGCTAATTCTACAATAAACTCTAATTTTTCTATGCAAAAAGAAATACTGTTAAGTAAAGCTATTCCGAGAAGCAAAAGCCTCAGACCTAGACAATCAAAAGGATAGAATATATGAGAAGATGTTTCCTATCTAGATAAAGTCTAAAAGGACTGGACCAAAAAAATTCTGGGAGAGCTATACACCCCAGGCCAGGCCACCATACCTATCAGAAAGCCTCGAGTGAGTTATGCACCCTAGGCTGGATACCATGCCTAAAAGTCTCGACTGTCCCGTATGCTTCTAATGGCAGAAGACTATGAGCCATGGAGTAAGAATAGGCCCACATCGGCCAAAAACTCTGATAAAATTCTAGGTGAGCTACACATCTCAGGTCAGACCATCATGCCTATCGAAAAGTTCTGGATGAGCTATGTGCCCCCAGTCGGATCATCATGCCCAAAAATTTTAACTATTCCGTACACCTCCAATGACAGAAGACTCCATGCCTCAGGGCAATAATAGGACCTCGAATGACCGAGCCGTGGGTATGCTCCCCTTTTAACTCCATGGACTCAAAGGGAGGCAGGCTGACACCTCTACAGCTCCTCACCGACCTTGGGGTGCAAGGTCTCGAAAGAAACTCATCGAAAGAGCAAAATAGAGATTTGGGGAGGGGCAAAGCCTTGGATCACAATACATCCACTTAGAAGCATCCACAAAAGTTATCCACAGCAAGACAAAGAGAGATCAAACAAAAAATCTTTCTTTATTCATGCATGATTCAAGAATATAGGACTTCGACTGAAAGACTCAGTTACAAGGCATGTGAACTTTAAATACAAGGGTGTTGGGGGGCAGAACCCCTCATACTTGACCTTAAAGAGACTTTCTCACTGATTTGAGCCAAGAGATATTGGGGATGGCATAACTTCCATTGGACCGACGTGCCCATAGAACCCCTCCATCTCTCAGATATTCTTTGATGGAAAGGCTCAAGAAGTGATCTCAGGAGGAGATGGAAGCTTGATTGAAAGGCCATAGGCCTTTTAGGAGGACCTAATGCTGAGAAGGCCTCCTAACCTATCGTTCCCTTCTCACTAGAACCAACAGCAAACATGGACTACCACATCCCTGACCAAATCCACACCAGGGCTCTATAAAACAAGAATAACAAATGTTAGAAGATACAAATGAAATTCCAATAATAAAGTAAAAATAAAAATAAACTAATGTTATTGAACAAAAATCTACAAATAACTATATCTAAAGTCAAAAATAAAATACCAAAGTTATAAAATGTAATTTATTTTAAATCTTAAGATCAAATATTTATTTAGGTACTCAAAGAGAGTGGAGATTAGGGGTAGCAAGTGGATTGGGTTGGGTGGGATGTGGGTTAGGCTAGACATGGGTTAGGTCAGATAAGGGTCGAATCAAAAATTCGTCAATCAGAATATGACATATTTTTTTAATCCAATCTGAACCGAACCTATTTCTTAAATATATAATATTTCAAATATGAATCCAATCTATTTATTAAATAAGTAATTTGACCCATCCATATAAACCATTTATTAAATAGGTTAAGTCAAATTAATGAGTTAAAGTGGTTAAGTGGGTTTTTAATGGACTGAATGAATTTAAACAGGTTAAACAGATTAAGCAGGTTGGGTGAAACAAGATAGAAATATATTAAGTAAGTTTTAAACAGGTTAAATAGATCATAACCAGATCAAATGGATCGAGTTATAATCTAATCTAATTATTAAATAGATCAAAATAGGTTAAATAAGTCAAAACCCAAGTCATATAATAAACAAGTCTAGACGGATTGACCTATTTAATATCCAAATCTATTTATGTCAAATCTAAACTTGCTTAAAGTAGACTCTTTGTAGATCGAGTTGACGGAATGGATCATAAATTGCCAATCCTAGTGGACATTGGGTTTCATGGGAATGAGGTGCACAGGGGTGTATATGAGTTAGGCTTGATTGAGCTTAGTTCTAATCAAGTGAGGCCTGAAATTATTTTGGAGCTCGAATTCTTGTTTACCTTCTTTCAAACTCAATTCAAGCTGAGTTTTTAATCGAACCATATACAAGGTTACCTAAACAGCATGATAATATTAAATCAAGCTGAAAGAAATTCGACAAAAAATTGAATAGTTACTTAGCATTTTTCTTAATTTGAGCCATTGAGACTTGATTGAGAATGATTCGGATCCAGATTAGTAATCTAAGCTTCATTCCAAGCTTAATCAGCTTTAGCAGTCAAAATAGAATATAGTAAAATAACTTTTATCAGTTACCTAAAAATAATAATAAAATAATAAAATGATAAATGAGTAAAGCAACTACTCGGTGAATACATTTTCATACTCACTGAATAGCCATGATGTTTTTCATCCTTTTAGTAGCAAATCTTCAAAAGGTAATTCTATAGTGCATTGAAAGATAAAATCATCTTTTATCCAAGAAAAACTCCAACTATCCGATTAATATGGATGGTCAGGACTCATCCACGGCAATCGTTTATATCTAGTCATATGCATGCTTAGTGTAATAATTTCCTCAAACACCAAGATCATTTTTATATTGCCACGAATGGCAGGAAGCATAATTTAATCGAAGTTTAGGGGCTTTTTCTGAATAGCCTTCTCCCTTCTTTAGCTCGATCCTTGCTCTGCCGATGGCGGCAGCAAGTCTCACCCTCCATACCCACTCCATACTCCAATGGAGGCAGTCAGCTTGTCTTCTCATTCTCACTAGTGAAAATAAGATAAATGAAAAGAGTTTTCTAAAAGAACAATGATGATGGAGAGGGTGAATGAGATAACCCTTACCATGGAGCTTTGCGACGTGGTAGATGGAGGAAAAATAATAGGGAGATGGGTGGCAGCAAGAAGGCGGGCATCGTTGGTGAGGCGGCAAAAATGGTGAGAAGGAGAAGGCATGGATGTGGATGGAGACGAATCGACGAGGACCAAGTGAGGCGTGTGACATTGAGGAGGTGGTAGTGAGGAGTAATATGATCCATAAGTGGAGGATAGAATGGGGTAAAGAGAAAGCTATTGAAAAAAAAATAAAAAATAAAATATTCTTTTTTAAAGAAGAGGCCTGGGCTAAGCCAGCTTTAGATCTAACAACCCAAAATATTTGACTTGGTTCAACCAAGTGCCTTTTAGAAAAAATAATAAAAAAATAGCAACTGACTTCTAATCTGCCAAGAGATTATTATCCTAATTATTTTTATCTGACAAACGGTTAGAATCTTTTCTATCTTTTTATAAAAAATAGTAAAATAGAATCATTGCCAAAGTAACTCTTAAAAAACTCCTTAGGGCTGGAAGTGTGCCTGATTGGTCGGGCCGGGCCTTTTTTGGGGCTTTTGGAAGGCTTAGGCCCCAAAACTTTCAAAAATCTAGGCCCGATCTCGGCACAATCCCGACAAGAAGATCAATTAGCCAGTTTGAGAAAGCACCAATTTGTTTGAAGAAGTCTCTGCCTCACCAATAGAGGAGCAGGATCCACAACATCCGTCGCCTAAACTGTTTCATGCTCCCCAAGTCCTCCAACTGCAAGGCATAATCAATCCAAAGTATGCGAGCAGTCCATGGTTGGCACTGGAAAGATGAGCAAGGGCTCATCATCAAGGGAGAGGGCGCCGATGGTTGAAAGACATGAATCACCGAGTATGGCAGGGGGTAGGGCATATTGTGGGAGTCGGCATTTATGCTGCAATTGGAGGAGGCCGTGTAGGATCGCGAGTGACTGTCGGACTCTTACATCTCTCGATTAGTAGCGGAGATGAGCAGGGAGGGTGCTCAAATTTAGGATGCATTTGGTTATACTTTTTTGATTTTTGATTTTTAAAAAATATTTTTTTTTTAATTTTTGTTATTGAGTAAAAATAAAAAATAAAAAATATATTTGATAACTATATTGCTATAAAGCAAAAGCAAAAAGTAAAATTTGAAGATGGTAAGTGAAGATTCGACAAGGAAGAAGGTTCAAGAAGGAAGAGAAGGGGGTGGACAGGTAAAGAGTTCAACGAGGGAGAAGAATTCGGACTTTTTATTTTTTGATTTGACATTTTAGATGTGGAGAAGCAAAAAAAAATAAAAAAATAAATTTTGAAAAGCAAAATATTTTTGCTTTGTATATAAAGCAATTATTTTGCTTTTGGCTTTTTGTTTTCCACAATGTTACCAAACATTATTTTTTATTTTTACTTCTTCAAAATTAAAAAATAAAAAAATATATATTTTTTTAATAACTAACCAAACGCATCTCTAGGAAAGGGTTCAGAGCTCACAGATGTGGAGAAGCGGCAAAGACAGATAGAAGAGAGGCTAGGGTTTTGGTTGGGACATCGAGAGGAATCGGGGGTCTCGACATCTCAGCACAGCAAACCAATGAACCCATTGGGACCAAATATTGGGCGAACTCTAGGCTTGACCTGGGCCCGGGCCACACCACATACCCAACGAAGTTCGGCCTGAAATATATACGGGCTCAACTCTGAAGCTCAAATCCAACCCAAAAGTACATGGTCTAATCTGGTGGCGGGCCTGTAGTCGGCCCAACCGAACGGACCTCTGGCCCGCTAAGCCCACTTCCGGTCCTGAATGGTCTTCTTAATACTTTAGGACCCACGTTAGCGGCTTAAAACCCTAGAGACGGTGCGCCCGTCGTCTTTCTTTGCCTCTTCCTAATAAAGCTTAAAACCCTATAGCGCTCCCATCCTCTTCTTTCTGTGCCTCTGGACCGTCGCCGAGAGCAGCCCACCACAGCCGCGACGATGGAGACGGCCAGGACGGTGAAGGACGTCTCGGCCCACGAGTTCGTCAAAGCGTACGCCGCCCATCTCAAGCGATCCGGAAAGGTCATCCTTTCTTCTTCAATGAGCTAGGGTTTTCGATTTTTCTCGTCTTACAAACTCTTTGGCAGTTCCGTCTATTTCTTAAAAATTCATTACCTTCGCTATGATTCGATTCAATTTGTTGACGGCGACTGCAAAAGTTTTGTGTGTGGGTTTATAGAATGGGCTTTCTTTTTCTTCCCCCTTTTGTAATTTCTTTTGCGTGTTCGTCAACGTTTCATTGGTGATCCGTGTCAGTTTCTTTTACTCAGAAGATTCTTATGATAGTTTCCGTTCATGGTAATTTCTCCTGATGACCAGCGGCAGTTCTTTCTTTTGATTAAAGACTAGCGGCGGTTCTTGTGATTTTATCTCTGACCATCCAAAAATTCCGTTCATGGAATTGAATATGCAGCCATAATTGTTTGGTTTCAGCAATACTCTGTTATCTACATAGAACAGATTCCATGGAACCACATACCAAATACTAGCAACTTACCTGTCACAAATTTGTAGAACTATTTCTCCCGAAAAAAGGGGTGAACAACTGACTCATGGTGGGCACTCATGACAACTTCCTCATTTTTCTCAAGGCAGGAGTCTCTGGTGATTTTTCCTGTTTTGGTTCTATTTGAAGGCTGAAAATCTTCACGTAGTAAACAGTTAACTGTCTGATGATATGCAGCTTGCAAATTTGAACTTCCCCCCCTTAATGCCGACCGGTCATTCTAGTTCTACTATTTCCTTGGTTGCTGATTTAAATTTAATGTACATGTTATAATTTGTGGCATGGTTCGCTTGTACTTTATGTACGTATAGTGAGTTGTGAAGCATGTAGGAAAATGCTTGATATCATGCATTCAAAGGAATCACAGTTTATTTGTGATATCTTATGATTACTGATGACCATGAAAGTTGAAATGTTAACTTCACCTTCTCAGATGCAAAGAGGAAAGGTGATACCTTTTGATCGCTTAATATTTGATTGTGAGTTCTAGATTGATTCAAGAGAATATGAGATGGGATGGAATGTAAATGGAAAAGGTAGGGCAGCCATTGCCCTTCATTTTGTTGATGAAAACACTTATTTGAACATGAGCATATGATTTAGAAGTGAATAGGGTTATAGAGCAGGAGATCAGAATAGTGGGAAAAATTCATGTGCCTCGAAATGGTATATGCTATTATGTGTCCATACATGTCTCATATTGGGATTTGAGTATGGGCATCCTACACAGTACATATATATCCCAGCATTTGACTATGCTTATACCTTCGTAGTCAGTATTTGTGTAGAATTAGTTCAATGTTCCAATATTTTTATATCTATTAAACATGTGTGTCCAACAAATTACGTGATTGAATGTTGTGTCTAAAATTCTTGCTAGAAGGCTCATATTTGTTTTGGCAAACCTAAATCTGGAGGATAGAGACCAAGTGTGCAGAAGGGGATGTAATTAATAATTTCTTCTCAGATTGTTTCTTTAATTTCTGCGTTTGTGTGTTGGGGTGGTGGTGGGGGAGTTTTGGAACATATTATAACTTGTTGCCTGGGCAGGAAAGCTGGTCTGAGACCGAGTACTAAGTTTTGGCTGACAGGTCAGATAGAGCTTTGAAGTTTTACCGGAAGTGGCATATGGAGCAGGGGTGGCTGCCCAAAAAAAAATAAATGTTATTGAAAAAGGATTTGAGGGAGACCACATTGGAAAATGATTGTACAAGGAGAGGTTTCTGTTAGATTATTGAGTGTAGTTTGGAAGGGGAGAACTGTTGGGGGAAAAGATTAGAGTTTTGGCCAACAGATAAGGGTAGAAAATCTATAAGTTTTTCTGATGGTGGTATATTGATTGCATCAAAGTTTTTTTATCTTATTCAGGAAAAAAATGTTTAAGGTGGCGTTTGTATGCTCTGTAGTTGCAACAAATTGGTGACGGCCAAATCCTGGATTTGTTAGTTTCATGGAAATTGATACACATATTTGGTTGGAGTTGGATGAGCCGGGTGACTGAAAACGGATATATTGATCTGTGTGGGATATGAGAAGACCATGCTACTCAATGTTTCTCTCTCCGTTGTTTTATCAGGGATACAGCCATGTTGTTACGAATGACATGGAGAATATGAAACTGTTTGTAATAATCTCTAGGCAGTTTGATCAAGTGGGCCATGAATGCAAGCACTGGATGGAATCAAGCATACTAAGTCATCATTATTATTAACCTTTCCTACATTCAACCGTGCATGCAGAAGCAAAAGATTTATTTCATCCACTGTTTGCTTTTTTTTTTAAATAACTCTCTTCTGACACTTGTTGCTTATGTAAAAAGATGGAGCTTCCTCACTGGACAGATATTGTGAAGACTGGAAGATTTAAGGAGCTTGCTCCATATGACCCTGATTGGTACTACATCAGAGCTGGTATTTGACTTTTCACAGTTCTCACTCTTTGACACAACATCAAAATGATCTCTTTAGAAATTAATTGGAGCTTATCGCTTATTATTCATTACTTCGCTTAGTTAATGTGCTGCATTTCCTTGCAGCTTCTATGGCAAGGAAGATATATCTGAGACATGGTATTGGAGTTGGTGGTTTCCAAAAGATTTATGGAGGGCGCAAGAGGAATGGAAGCCGCCCCCCACATTTCTGCAAAAGCAGTGGGGCAATAGCTAGGCACATTCTGCAACAGTTGCAGGAGATGGACATTATTGATTTTGATGCTAAAGGGTGAGGATTGGTTTCTTTATTGCTACAAGTTTTCTTCAGGGCCAAATTATCATATATTCCCAGTCATTTCATGATTTAGAAGATTACTTTGGTCTCTTCAAACCACAACCTTTTCCTATTATGGGCCAAGGTTTCAATCGTGGTGATTATTGAAGTTAGCAATATAATCATTAATTATGATTTGGTATGAAGTATGAACTATTATATGTAGTCATTTACACTGTTCATAAGATGCTATATGTTGCATAATGATTCTATTGGCCGAAATGTCACTGTTATTAAGATCTATCAATGTTTTTACCATTGCCTGACAGTTTTCAGTATTCTGTGACTGTTGAAAAGCTGCAATTGTATTCACTTATTTCTGGTTTAGTGCTTATCTGATATATCTGGGAAAATTGAATTGTCTACGAGATGTTTATTTCCATGATTTTGTGGACCATTCGTGAGTTCTTCATGACTTAATAATGAAAAAAAATACTGAACTATGTCATACTACAATATGATTTTTTTTTTGCTGCTATTTTTGTTGCTGATGGTACTACTTATCCGTTGGTTGCTGCTTCAGCTTCAAACCTTTATTTGAAATCATTTTTTATTTATTCGGTTATTCTCTTTTTAAAATATATTTTGGCTTATCTTTTAGTGAACTCACTGTTTCACTCTAAATTCTGCATCAAACTCTCCCAAATGATGTTCAACTTGGGACTCTGGTTTTTTCCTTCCAGTCCAGGGATTTGTAGGCTACTAGCTCTGGTACTCAGATTATATAGTGCAAACCTTATTTTTTCCGTATATATACATTCTGATTGCTTCTTTATTTTAACTTCAAAACATATTGCACAATGGGTACTTCAGCATTGACGTGTATATGGCCAGAATAGGTTGGAAATACTCTAGTTACACCAGATGCACTTGGTTGATAATATTTAATGGGAAAAGCAACCAAATGAGTTTTTAGTCCCTATAATTGTGCATAATATCTCAGGTCAACTTTTTTGTTTTTTGTTTTTCTTTTTGCGTTACAGGGGAAGGATGATTACCTCCCAGGGACGGCGTGATCTGGATCAAGTTGCTGGAAGGGTTGTAGTTGCTCCTTGAACCAGTGTTAGGTGCTTAAATTGTGCTTATCTCTTTTGAAGAACTTGTTACCTGTCAGTTTTATAGCATTTTTTATGTCCGGATTTTGCCTAATCGAGTTCAGTTGTGTTGCTTGGCTGCTGACTCTCTAAAATCTAGAATGAAATTTCCCATGAGCTGAATAGTTGTTGTTGAAATACTTGAGATCTTTCCATTGTTTGATCAATCGGTTTGCTCGTCAACTTGTTTGGATGCTGAATGGTTAACAATCCCTTTGATAATTCTAGTCATTGGTATTTATTCCTTAATCAGAAGTTATTTGCTGTCTGGTTGGTATTCACGGGAATGTTTTCGATCACCATATGGTATCATCGTCATTTAAACATGTATTAAAATTCGCGTGTTAAGGAGCAGCTTTTGTCATTAGATCATACCTTGCAATGTGTTGGCAGTTGGTGGGAGGAGGATTTTTAACACGGATGTTTTTGCTGCTTCACTTTCATGCAAGTTGTGTATAGGTGGAAGGTGATTCTCGGATAGTGATGTGCTGGATCAACAGCCTTGCTCGGATATTCACTCATTACTGGGCAACATTTGGAACATGTGTTAGCTGTTACGCTTTCTTGCGTCTCACATATTTGGACAGGGGAGTAAGCTCGCTGACTGGGTAGCCGCTCTCATACTTGCCTGGATTTCTACTAGTGATTATTCATTGGAACTTGGACTATATTTTGATTTTATTAGTTATATTTAGACTCATCATGTAGGGCTGAGCATGGGTTGGGTTTGATTGGATTGAAAAAAAAAAATTCATCCGATCAAATCTTATCAGGTTGAAAAAATTTCAATCCGCTGCCGTTCATTTATCATGTATAAACCATTTGAAATCGGAGTGAATGGTTTATAGTGAGTTTGGATGGATTGTATTGGTTTGTAGTGAGTTCGTTTCTTTCAGGATAAATGAGTTTTTGATCTACAGTGTAGAGATACTGAGCGACGAGTGTAAATAGTTGTTAGAAAATAATCAGTACTGAGCGTGATCATTTGAGAGATCATTTGGATTTCTATTCGATCATCAGTGATTGTCTCAATATTGTAGTTGTGTAAATAGTCTTTTGAGTTGCGATAGTACGATTGTTCGTAGTAAAGCTGTTGGAGTTTGATTGCACATAAGCATAGTTTCATTGAGATCGTGTAATAGATGTTGGCGACAATTAGTCCACTGTAGGAGTGAGGTATGCATCTAGATGGAATTTATCGATCTTGATAGAGAGTAGTCTTATGGAATTTAACAAGCTAAATCTGAGAGTCTGTAGTCACAGCAGTATGATTGATGGAAAAGAGTTTTCATAAAGATCACAATTGGACTTGAGCTAATCGAATCTATCATATAACTGATGATGAGATTTGACGATTTATCAATGACCTGCTATCTAGTAGAGATTCATAATAGAGGGATTAAATCACATGTGAATTACACCTTGAGGTTCTATTTTGATTTTACTGAGTCACTGGTGGATTGTGAGAGCTCACTAGGATTGTTCAGTTTCAACAATCTTTGATGAGTTAGAATGGAATCGTTCCGATCTATTGAAAAGAGTTTCAATGATACTATGATAAAAATCATTGTATATCTCACTGTCAAATAGAATGGAACCTATGGACTTACACAACAAAGAGATTAGATATAAAATAAGCAATTGGATTTATGAAGTCTCAATTAGGTTTAGAGAAATCTTATTGGATTTAGGGTAACCTTGCTAGCACATGGTTGAATCCAATTTTTTCTTTGCACTTGAATTTCTTATTTGATAAGATTAATTTAAGTTAATTATCTGCTAATAATCTTAATGAATTAGATTCATTAGGCTCCAATTGTTGGGTGCTTAGGGTTTTGGATCATATGCATTAAGGGTTCAAATTTTTAATCAATTTTTTTGATTATTTATATTGCGACACCACTTGATTTAATCAAGTTAGGCGTGCCCACTTAAAAGAGAATAAAAAGAACCAGCATGGGGCGTTCCCTAAGCCCCATGTGGTGTGTGAAAAAGTGAGTGCAAAAGCTCCAATAGTTGGCGCCTAATGGATCTCTCAAAGAAAGTCAAATATCTAAGGCTATAAAAATTCCTAATGCAAGTAGGACTTGTATTAAGAGGCTATTTAGTTTTGAATAGGATTTAAACCTTTTATCTATTTAAAAAAGCCTTCTCTAAGGCTCTTATGATCAGATTTTAGCAGCTCCCACGCCTCCTAAGGTCTCCCCACGCCTCCCTCTCTTCTCCTTTCTAGTTCCAATGCCCAAGGAGTTTGGGCGTTCTCCATCTCCATACTCTAAAGGAGTTTGGGCATCCCCTTTGGTTGTTGATTTTCAGAACTTGATTACTTCATAATCAAGGGAAGGAGAGGAAAAAAAGAAGAGAAGAAAAAGATTAAAAAAATAATCAAAGAGTTGATCACGATCCAAGCTTCGTTCAGATTCACAGGATAATTGTTCTTAGAGAAGAAAGATCAATATCAAAGAGGATTGTTCCAAGCTAATCCTAAGTGGATATCCATAGAAGTCGAACACTTACACAGCTAAGAAAGAATCTACTCTCTTCCATATCTAAATTCGAAGAAAAAAAATTATAAAATAGGTATGTGATTCGATCACATATTTAATTTCAGCACAAAATTCAGTATGAGTTCAATTTCAGCATATGATGTAGATCCATGTATTTTTTATTTTATGCATACATGATTTAGATTAAAAAGTATTTTAATCTTCTATTTTGCTGTATTGTTTAGAAAAAAAATTTTGAAACATACATACATGCCATGACACGAAATTCCAACAAAGACTCGACAAAGCCACCCCTACCAGAGCATAGGATGCGGCGATCCCTAAGTCCTCACTCTGAACATGACTCCACCCCAGTCCGATCCTACTCTCCTTATTTTGAAACCTATACTATCCGAGATGCAGAAATTGACTGCAAACTTCAAAAAATGAATCAATAGATTGAAGTCCTTCGCAATCAGACTCCGACGCGAGACGATGGCTACAACACCGATCCACTGTTCAACATCCGAATCATGTGGGAACCGCTTCCCAATCACTTCAAAATGCTATAGTTGGAGAGCTACGATGGAATCACCGATCCTGCAGATCACTTGGAGAGTTTCAAAGCCGTGATGCTTCTCCACTGCACCATCGATGCTGTCCTATGCCGAGCCTTCCATCCATTTTAAAGGGTGTGGGCCGGCATTGGTACTCGAGCTTGAAGCCTGGGACCATTCACTTATTCGACTAGATGAGTCGATTATTAGTGACTCATTTTATCAACAGTTAGAAAAAGCGCAAGGGATCAAACTCACTGATCAACATCAAGCAGAAGAAAGGAGATACTACAATAGAACAGGGTATTAGCGATGCAAAAAATTCATCGCTGATACTAGATTTTTGTTGGTAATAGTTATTAGCGATGAAATTATCGTCACCGATATTTTATCGCAAATAATAGTATCATTGATAATTTTTTACGATGGAAAAAAAATTTTCGTCGTCAATAATCGATATTACCGACCAAAAATTTTCATCGTTAAAAATTTTTTTTTTTCAAAAACTATTCACGATGAAAATTTTTCATCGTAAAAAAAGTAATTTACGATAAATTATTACATCATTAATAAAAAAATAATTTAAAAATTTATTTACGATAAAATATTTTAATCGTTATTAATTTAATTAAAAATTTTTATGAAATTTAGATTTATAAAAATAATATTAGTGACGTAAAAGTTTCGTCGCAAATATGATAATTGCCGATGAAAATTTTTATCGCTACTAAAATAGCAATTATTTACAACGAAACTATTTTCATCATTAATAATTTAATATAAAATTTTAATATTTTTAAATTTATTAAAAAATTATTTACGACCAATTGTTTTTGTCGCTAATAGGTTTTTTAGCGATCAAAATTTTGTTAGAAGTAATTTCACTGCTAAAAATTTATACATAATTTTTTTTAAAATAATTTATGAATATATTTTTTTAATTTATATTTATAATATTTTTATTTATAATCTATAAAATAAAAATAAAAAATTCATATAATAAATTTATAAATAAATTTTATCATTTTATTATATTAAATTAAAATTACAAGAGATCTGAAATAAAAATAAAAAGTAACATAAACAGACCGTTAAGTATCAACATCTGCAGAAGAAGAACGGACTGGGAAAGGGGAGCACTCGGAAGAGCTCGGATCGGACTGCCACTGCCTCATCAGCTGCATCATCCACTCCATCTGCGCCATCCGCTCCATCATCTGGATCTAGAGCAGCTGGTTCTCGTCGACGCGTGCAGCCAACTCATCAGCTCGCTGCTCAGTCCGCTGTCGATTCTCAGTAGCCTGCCTCTGTATCTCCGCCAGTCGAGCATCGCAGGCAACGTGGATGTCAGCCCTGGACGAGCGTGAGGATGAGGGAGCACTGATCTCATGTCCTAGACCCCTAACATAATAGGGTCTCGTACCAAGTACCTGATCACAGATCTCATCATCTATGGGTGCAATCGAGCCCTCAGGAGTAGACTGAGATCTGATGCTTATCATACGATCCTAAAAATTAAAGTTATAGCTATTTTAATTTCGTACTGAAAATCAAACTGTGAATAAAAAAATAATTGAAAAATCTTACAAAAAGCTCCTAGCTCCCAGTCATCCACTCCCCTGACCATCGCTGGTGGGTCTGTCGGTAGATATCGATCCTACCAGAAAGCTCGTCACTCTCTGCATCTTTGTGCAATTTGAGAATAATTAATTAAAATTTTTTAAATAGTTAGAAAGTTAAAATATGCTTATTAAAAATTACTTACTATTTGCTCCATATGACGAGCGAACGATCTCGAACCCCCACAATTCGACACGGTCTGTCTCACCCGATTCGCAGTGTTCTGGGCATATCGTCTCTGTACAATTAGCAGTCAAATTGGTAGGTAATAAACTGAATTTAAGAATAAATGATTCAATCATTAAACTCTAAAAAAAATTAGATGTGTAACCTGATATGTCGGATCCTCGTAATATCGGCATACGAGAGCCCAATCATCTATAGTGATGCTGTCATACGACCGCTGCCATGCTGCCTCCACCCCATGGTCCTGCATCACATGATACCAGTGCTGATAAATACGATGGCGATACTCTTTGAAATGCAAGCATAAATGAGCGTCCATAGCTCGGCACACGCGATCCTCAAAATCAACAATATCAAATACACCCTATCAATAATAAATATTAGAAGAATACCATGCTAATTATATATTTATAGTATAATTTATTTTATCTATAACTGGGTGTAAAAAATCTCTTTCTGAGCCCGTATAACGTGACGTCAATCGAAAAGCATCACGGGGGCATAGCTATGGCATATGATGTCTAGCTCGATCTGTCACGGCTCACACCATCTCCTAATGGACCTAGTGTAGCCGGATGGTATCTCAATACGGAGATGCTATCTCGAGTGCTCACATCTCCAATGCTCTAGAACGAGGTTCTTCGATGGACTTCGCCCTCGCCTCACCACCAGTGGAGACTGATCTGAAACAACAATAAATAAATCATTAGTATAATAACTATCCAAATAAAAAAAATTAAATTTTATTATATAAAAAATATAATAATACCACTTGAATCCATCTCACTCAAACCTGCCTCATTGGGACCTGCCAATGCAGGACCCTTTGGCGACTCTGTTGGTGCGGCAGTGGAAACGGATGAAGGCACCTCAGCTTCAAGAGTAGGCTGCGAATGCGAACGTCGTCGTCTGTCTCCTAACGCTATACCTACAATTTTTGACATATAAATGAATATAATATTAAATAATAATTGTAAAAAATAAATTATATTCTAATGAATAAAATTATATCGCATATCATTATTGCAAGAAAATATTCAACAAAGAATATAAATCTACTCATCAATATTCGTATCTTCCTCGATGTGAGATCCTCCTCCGAATCACAATAATCGACTAATGTATCGTCTTCTATCTCATCATCATTTATGAACTGATCATCGTCCTCTGACTCATCAAGATTAAATACAAAATCAGTTTCAATTTCGTTGGGCGGCAGATCAGCCCTATTCAAAGGAGCTGTTATAAGTTCTTCGTGAACAAGAAACTCGGCTAATGTTTGTTCTTCCTCTTAAAAAGCTTCTTCTTCATGTAAATCAGAATTTTCATCCATCTCTAGTTGTATTGGTATGTCATATACGCCTCTAAGTGTTATTCTTTGTACGATATGCCAATTACCTTGATACTTTAGATCTTTCAAATATATTACTTGTTTCGCTTGAGTTGCTAATATATATGGCTCATTCTGGTATCATATTCGTGCAAAGTTTAAACTGATAAAGTGTGGATCGATATGAATATCGATCTTTTTATTTCTAATATCCCACCATTTACACTGAAACAAGAATATAGAATTACTGGACCCATACTTCAGTTCTATGATATCTATCAGTACACCATAATATTCAATCTCTTCTTCTCCTTTATATCCTATCATAGCAATCCTACTATTTTGGATCCGTCATTGTATCTCAAGCTCTCTTGTGTGAAATCTCATTCCTTCAATGATACAGGATGCGTAATGGTAATCCTTCGATCGGGGCCGTATGCTAAATCGTACAACTCATCGATCGCATCCTCTTCTTTATTGAAATACTTATATTTCATCTACACCATAACATAAAAAATTATGTTGGTTCAAATAATTATTTCTATAATTATTAAAAATAATGTATTATCAATGCAACTTACAAGGTCTCCAAACTATTTTGCAAATTTTCTTCTATGTCAATCATCAATATCCATATTATTCTCTCTGAATAGTATACTCTTATGCTCACTACAACAAGTCATAATTTTAAATTTTACATCGACATGAAAAAATTGATTAGAATATTAAACAGTATGCTAAGATGGTACTTACTCAATAAAATTTTTAATTTCTTTACAATTATTTAGAACGTAAAAGTATGCCTTGGATAGCTCATTCACGTCCATAAATTCATATCTCCTTCTACTAATGGATCGAACTATTTGTTTAAATATGGACAATGTTGGTTCATTATTACTTCATTCACGGTCTATATTACGATCTGTACGATTGAATCTTATTTCGATATCGTCAAGATACATCGAGCAAAATGTGGCACACTCTGTAGCTACGTATGCTCCACTATAGACCCTTCAGGCCGTGCTTTATTGTGTACATATATTTTTAGGATACACAAGAATTTACAAATAAAAATAACTTTAAATTTTAGAAATATATTTATATCTTATAATTGATATGACAAAGGGTGTATAATTTTTTTACCTTTCAATAGGATATAGCCACTGATAATGTACCGATCCGACCAAAAGAGCTTCCTTTGAAAGATGAATAATCAGGTGTACCATAACATCAAAAAATGATGGTGAAAATTTTTTTTCTAACTTATAAAGAATGAGCACGATATCCTTCTCAAACTTCTCAAGTAAGTTAATCTTCAATTTTTGGCAACACAGTTCTCGGAAGAACATTCCCAACTCAATCAATATAGTTTGAACATCACCACCCAAATAGCCACGCATGACCACAGGAAGCAAACGTTGCATCATTATATGGGAGTCATGACTTTTCATGCTAGAGATATTGCCGTCGTTGTTGCTAACACACCGCGATACGTTTGAAGCGTAAGCATCAAAAAATTTTATGGTTTTGAACCATCCACAGAAACTCTTCTTTTCCTCGCCAAACAGTGAATAATATGCAAGTGACATAAAAAATCTATCACCTCGATAAACTAAATGCAACTCCGGTCAGATTTTTATTTCTTGCAAATTCAGATGAGCTTTTATACTATCTTTTATTTTTCTGAGATGTTCAATACTGTACCGATGATATTATCACATATATTCCTCTCAATATGCATTACATCCAGATTATGATGAAGTAGTAGCTACTTTCAATACGATAGTTCGAAAAAAATACTTCGCTTCGTCCAATTCAGCTCAGCTTCAATACCTTTCGCTTGAGAGTATCCAATATTTTTTCAAATTGGACGTTTTCAATGACTTCAAGTTATTTTAAAACTTCTGCTCCACTTAACTCCTTAGGTGGCGACGTCGGTCAGACTTACCATCAAAGTATTGGTTGTAACGGATCTTCCAAGAGTGATTACCAAGTAGAAACTGTCAATGACCCATGAAGCATATTTTTTGTCCATGCTTTAAATGTGAGGACGCATCCTTGTTGCATATTGGACATGCCAGATATCCTTTAGTACTCCACCTAGATAAGTTTTCATATGCAGAAAAATCATTTATAATCCATAAAATCGAAGCATGCAACTTAAAATTCCTTCGACTCATGGAATCATACGCTGTACTCTATTTCTCATAGTTCCTTCAGATCATCGATTAACGATCGTAGATATACATCAATTTTATTACCTGATGCTTTCGAATCCGGAATCAACAGTGACATAAAAATAAATGGTTCTTTCATGCACTTCCAAAATGACACATTATATACAACTAGCATCACAGGCCACATGCTGTAGGAAGTACTCAAATTATTAAAGGGATAAATCCATCTGTCGCTGGACCAAACCAAATATTGTGCGGGTTACTCGCAAAGTACGGATGCTTTGCATCGAAGTCTTTCCATACTACGGAGTCGGTCGGATGGCTAAGTATGTTCTCCTCCGGAACCCGTTGCTCATAATGCCATCTCATTTCTTCAGCTGTCTTTGTGGACATATACAACTTTGAAGTCTTAGAATCAATGAATAATACCTCAAAACCTTTTTAGGTATCTTCTTTCCTTTTCTGTCATCGATTTTGTACCTAGGCTCATCGTATTTCGGACATTCAGTTGTCTATTCGTTATTCTTATAAAATAATATACAATCATTTTGCAGGTATGTATAGGAATATAGCCAAGTCTCAATTCTCACATGTATATTTTTGCTTCAGAATATGATTTCGAAAGTCTCTCTCTATTGGAAAGAGCTGATTTAATCAATGCCAAATTTTGGTCAAATGACTTCTGACTCCATCGGTTCATAGTTTTAATATGAAGCAATTTTATCAAAAACTCTAACTTGGAGAACTTTGCATAATTTGGATAGAGTGACTCTCGTGTATCCCTTATAAGTTTTGCAAACTGTTCAGAAGTCTCTTCTACTCAAGCTAGATATTATGTTGATGATCAGAATTGTCTTCTGATGCACTAGTACTCATGCGTATATTTGAACAAACACCCTGATATAAATCATCCAATAGTTCTATACCACCATGTTCGACAGGTTCAGCAGCATCACTATCATCTTCAGTATTGTCATCGTCATGCATAACTTCATTCGGATCACTCTTTCCATACCATATCCAGCGAGTATACTTCTTGTCCATACCATAACATAGCAGATGCTCCTCAACAAGTTTTATGTAACGATATACCATATTGATACATCTCTTGCATGGACACTTTATCCGACTAGCACTGTCAGTCTTATGCCGTGCAAACTCAATAAAATCTTGAATATTTTTTCGATATTTAGACAAAAAAATATCTCTGACATTCATCCAACTTTTGTTGATATCCATCTAACAACAAACACGAAAATCATTAACAACAAAAAAATTTTTAGTGGTATTCATCTGAACCGAATCCTGATCCAGATTCCGTACTGAATCTCGATCCAGATTTCAGACCAAATTCAGATCCGGATCCAGATACGAATCATTTTATACAAAATAGCATGCATTAAAGAATACAAACTGAACAGTAATACAGAAAATCTCCTTCCACCAATTTAATGAAGCAAAAATACATGATACTATCCATTTCAAATCATTACTAATAGGTATGGCCCTATCCCTTTCAAAAAAGTAATAATCTTATTATTATTATTAATCAATATTTTATTTTATTATTATAGAAATTTCGGCAGCATCTCATCATGGTTCTCCAAATATATGACGTGAATACGGTGCCTAGGCACCCTATCCACCATATATCCGGAGAACAGTGGACAAATAACTATTGACTACTATATAATAAAATAAAATATCAACTATTAACAATAATAAGATTATTATTTTTTTAAAAAGTCTAAATACGGGACATCCAAGAGTCGATCTCGATCAAGATCAACTCTTGAACGAAAATCTACGGTTCAATGTAATTTAACTCCCATCTCTGAACATACATTCAAAGATGGATTTCTAATTTATCAAAAAAAAAATAATTCTACATTAAAATTTTTTCATCAAAACTTTCAGTAAAATTTTCTCTAAAATAAAAATATTTTTTATATTTAATTATAATAAATAAAAACATACAAAATAGCACACAAAATAATTAAATTGTAATAAGCAAAAGCAATGTGCATTGTGCTAGTAGAATAATAAAAAATTTATAAATTTCAACAGTAATACTAAAAAATTTATGTAATAAATATAAAATAAACTATAAGTAGTTGAACATGCAAAATAATATTAACGTAAAATAATAACATGAAATCGAATCCTGTGCCAAATATCCTCCGCTCCCTCTCCCTCATCTTCCAAATTCATCAAAAGCAGCACCATGGAGATAGTCCCATAGATAGGGCTAGAAGTGGGTCGGACCGTCAGGAGGCCCATCGAGCCAGCCCGAGGTCCATCGGATCGGGCTTCAAACTCGATCCTAAACCATTCAGGCCGGGCTCTACCCAAAAAAATAGGATCTATTTGGCCATCGGACTGGGCTTGAATAGACATTTGATCTGACCCAGATTCGATCCGATTGGGTTCGGGTCGATTAACCCCCCCTCTCCTCCGACCCCAACCCAATTCGTGTTTTAACTTTTATATATATAATAAATAATTTTTTATTTTTTTTAAATATTTTTTATCTAAAAATATTTTTTTTTCTAAATGTTTTTTCTCTAACAATTATTTTTCTCCTAAATATATTTATCCTAAATATTTTTTTTAAAAAATTACTTTGTTCCTAAACATCATCCACTCACGGCTTGACCCATCCCCAGCGGCACCGTCACCGTCACCCACCCCCCGTCGCCCACACTCGGCCCTCGCAACCCTCGATCCTGCGGTGCCAACGCCGTCACCCACCCTGTGCCGCTCGGACTCGAGCCCCGCTCTCACGGCGCCACTGCCGTCACCCACCTCGTGCCACCCGAACTCGACCCCCACGACCCCCGTCTGGACTCGACCTCCGTGACCTCCGCTCCCATGGTGCCACTGCCATCACCCACCCCCCGCTGCACGGACTCAGCCCCCGCAACCCCCACTCCCACGATGCTGGTGCCGTCACCCACCCTGCACCGTCCAGACTCGGCCCCCGTGACCCCCGCTCCATCGGCACCGCAGCCGTCACCCACCCCGCACCGTTGGACTCGGCCTCGGTGACCTCCGCTCCCGTGGCACCACCGCCATCACCCACCCCCCACGACCCACCCCCTGTGGTGCCGCGGCCCTCTCCAACCCCCTGCGACCCCCGTTGCCGTGGCACCACCATCCTCACCCACCCGCACCCCCTTTGTCGGTTCCCCCCACCACCCTCACTGACCCCAGCTGCCCTCACCGACTCCCCTCTATCGGTTCCCCCTGCCGCCCTCATCGACCCCCTGCGACCCCTGCTCCCACGGTGTCGCCGCCCTCACCCACCCCCCATGATGATTAAAGAGAGGGAGAGGAAAGCACCCTTACCTCCAGCGGACGGCAACGGCGGTGGTGGAGAATTCAACGAAAGCGACGGTGGCAGCCGACGATGGTGGAAGCCCGCACCAGATGGTGATGGAGATGCGGTCACCGACGGGAAGAGAGGGGGGAGAGCTCGGAGGGGAAGAGGGAGAGGATTTCACGAGAAGGAAAGCAACGTCGACTTGACATGTAATAAATAAACAACTATTAACGATGAAAATTTTCGTCGCTAATACGCTTATTCACGATGAAAAGGTAATTTTGGTCGTCAATAAGGTCCGCCAAAAATTCTCCACTAAAAAAACTTTTCTTAAAAAATTTTATCCAAAAAATTTATGAAATAAATTATTGACGATGGAAATAAAAATATTCATCGTTCATAAGGGCATTAGCGATGGAAATACTGTTTCCGTTGCTAATAAATATCGCTCAAAAAAATTTTCTTCTAACAATTTTTTCTTCAAAAAAATAAAAAAATTATTTTTAAAATGATTTTATCGATGAAAATATTTTTCATCACTAATAAAAAAATTTTTCATTAACAAATTTTTTCTTCACAAAAATTGATTAAAATAATATCTTTAAAACATGGTTGTCGATGAAAAATAAATTTATGTCGCAAATAATTTTTTTTAAATTTTTTTTTAAAAAAATTAAAGACTATTTGCAATAAAAATTTAGTTTATGTTGCTAATAATTAAAAAAATTTTCTCTTCCAAATTTTTTTAGTCTAAAAAAATCTTTTCAATAATAATTTCATAAAAAAATTAATTTTAGATTTTTTTCACTAAAAAAATGTTCCATCTAAAAAATTTAACAAAAAAATGACATTAAAAAAATATTCTTAATGAAAAATGAAATTAAATTTTTTAATCTAAAAAATTTTTGATCTAAAAAAAAATTTTCAAAATAATTTCATCAAAAAAATTAATTTTTTATTTATCAAAAAATTTTATATAAATAGTTAATTTATGATTATTTTTCTAAAAAATATTTTTTTTCAAAAAAAATTATATAAAAAATATAATTATGATGAAAAATTTAATTTACGTCACTAATAATTATTATAAGAAGAGTTTTTTAGCTTCCACAATGGAATAGACACTATGAAAGATCGATAACTTTGAGATCTTTGATCTTTAAAGAGCTCGTCTTCTTCTTGAAGTCTTCTTTCCTGAAGTCAGAGTATAAGAATATCACGATGATTCTGAGATCACGAGAAAAATTCATCAAGATTGAAATTTAGAGAATAGGATAGGGACAGAAAGTTAGAGGTCTAGAAGCTCGTATATTGTATATGAGAATCGAGCTTGAAAAATTCAAGAGAAATTATGTAAGCATCAAAGAGCAATTAACCAGAATCAAAGCAGACCTATGGGTAGTGCAAGTTATGTTAAAAAGCATAAGCTTGTATTTATACTTTGCATTGCTAGGAAGAAGAGTGCTCATATTATTTATCTTCTCATGATTGGAACTCTTATAGAGATATATTTGAACGTCGATTGATGTAAAAAATACGGTACCTTTCGAGATCATGGAATCCATACTAGAATGCATTGCTTAACTATATAATTTTTACATAAAAAGAGACTTTTTTCATGCAGCTTAAGATAAACACTCCATCAGAAAGATTTATTGATATCACTAGTAACAGTGACAATGATGAACAAATAAATTTTACGTTATAAATAAATATATATCCTATTTCATTCAAAAAGATCTATTCATTCTACTTCATGAATATCACCCACTTTTATATGATTTTTTCATATAAAAAGTTTGATCTAGATTATAACTCATATTTACTTCTTTACTATGTAAAAAGATAAAAGATGTATACAACTGCTACAAAAAATAGATGTAATTACCTTACATAAAATAAAAAATTTAAATTTTATAATTTTTTTAAATTTTTAATTTTTTAAATATTGATGATAAAAATATTTTCATCGTAAATAATTAAATATTTATGATATAAATTTTTTTTATCGTAAACATTTAATGATTTATGAAGAAATTTTTTTATCATAAATAATAAGCAACTTTTGATTTTTTTAATTTTTAATTTTTTTAAATATTAAAAATAAAAATATTTTCATCATAAATAATTAAGTATTGATGATAAATTTTTTTTAATCAAAATACTTAATTATTTATGATGAAAAATTTTTATCATAAATAATAAGTAATTTTTGTTTTTTTAAATTTTTAATTTTTTAAAATATTGATGATGAAAATATTTTTATCGTAAATAATTAAGTATTTATGATAAAATTTAATTATTTATGATAAAAATTTTATCATAAATAATCAATAATTTTTAAATTTTTTAAATTTCTTTTTTTTAAATATTGGCGACGATAATATTTACATTACAAATAAATTTATTAGCAATAAAAAAAATTTATCATAAATACTTAATTATTTACGATAAAAATATTTTTATCACTAATATTTAAAAATTTAAAATTAAAATAAATGACATATTATTTACGATGAAAATATTCATCATAAATAATAAGTATTTAAGATGAAAATTATTTTCCATCATTGATATGCAACTATTTACGTTAAAAAATTATTTTTATTGTAAATAGTAAATTATTTATGATAAATATTTTTTTCATCATAAATAGTATTATTGACGATGAAAATATATTCGTTGCAAATAATTTCATCGTAAAAAAATTATTTTCTTGTAGTGAGAGTCACTCCAATCCTATGTCGATCATTTCAATACGATCGTATTGGAGGTTCATGACCTGGATTAGTAGTAAATCATGATGACCATCCTGAAAGGCAGACTCTTGAAGAATGATCTCCAGTATTCACTGAAAAAAACCTACTCCACGATTTCATAGAGATGCTGGATCGGATAGAAAAATATGCCCGGGCAGATGAGGCCTTTAAAAATAAGCCCCCGACACCCTCGAGAGCTGAAAAAAGAAAAGAAAAGGAGGTCAAGGAGCCCTCACCAAAGGAAGACTGCGAAAAGAGTCAGCAGCACTTCCGATCTCCATCCAGGTGTCGGAGGTCCCGAACCCCTCCAAGAAGCTGCCAACAAAAGAGTCTCATCAAAGGGGGGTGGCATGCATCTCTACCAAGAAGGTTCATGAACTACACTCCACTAAATACTCTCCAAACTCAAGTGTTGATGGAGATAAAGGAGTAGCTCCCTAGAGCAATGAGGATGAGAGTGAAGCCAGGCCAGTACAATCCAAAAAAGTATTGTCTCTACCACCATGACCATGGTCATGATACAAAGGAATGCGTCCAGCTCTGAGATGAGATTGAAGAGTTCATTCATCACAGATACCTGGATCGATTCATTAGGTGCAGGCATGAATGGTGTGATGAACATCAAGTAGAACCCCGATATTCAGAACTATCGCAGGGAGACCTTCCATAGGTTAACCCCCATCATGTCAAGTCACATTACCCCACGTAAGGCCATAACACTCTAGCAGCTGGCTGTGCACCAAATGAGGCTATATCAAATCAAGCTATTCTACGAGTAGCTGACTGCACACCGGATAAGGTGACGTTCGCCACCAAAGTTCAAACCAAGAGAAATGATTATCTAGACCATACCTAGATAAACAACTCAAGTCCCAGGTGAATAACACACCACTGTAACCCTTGTATTTCATAAATCCAGACATTCTGGATGGTACGGACGAAGAGATCAGAATGGTCTCCCATCATTTTTTTTCTTATAGCTCTCACCTCCATATAAATAGAGATAAAAGGGATCCTCCAGATACGCACATATGCGCGCCCACTATCCCTCTTGCTGTCCTTCTCATCTATTATATTTTTCTGACTTGGCTGTTGGACGGTCTTCACCGAAGCGAACTTTGGTTGAGATTTATTTTGCAAGTCACACCGTACTAGCCATCTCCAGCCACTCCGACCAGAGTCAGAAATCTTCCACAATACATGTAAAGAACAATAAAGAATATTCATGGCCTTTGCATTGAGCTAGACCATTTCTTTATCTAAGTCATCCTAATCATTTTCATATTTGGGAATGACAATACCATCTACCATGATTGTGGTTGTGTATAGGCCATTGATTATGATACTTCGAGATCATAATCAAGTGCTTGAATGAAAATACACATGCATGCTTTCTATATGTGTAATTTGTGCCATTAAATAAAGGAGATCTATTTGTCGATTGCCCTTCAGTAAGTGAAACCTGAATTTGGACTGATATTTGATCTTTAACTCTTGATCGTTAGATCAAAAGGGGCTAAGTATTAAATTCTGATATTACTTGTTTTCCAAATAGACAATCCAAAAGGGGGATGAATTGGGTTTTTTAAATTTTAAAGATAAATGTGCATAGAATTTAAACTAGGCGAAGCAATGGGTGAGTGTGAGCAATGCAATATAAACAAGATCTGAAAATACAAAAAAAATGAGTAATAAAGAACACTTAAGGCATGAGCAAACATAAATTTTTATAGTAGTGCGGCACCAAACACAGCATATACTTCTACTCTCCAAATAACTCTTGAGAATTCTATTATAATCTTCCCTAGATTATAGATTAATTATTTTTCGAAGCTCACAATCAAAATTCAATTGATTTTCTTAATGAAAATTAACCAAAACCACCTCACTAAGCCACTCCTATGCTTAGACATAAGTACATTCTAATTCAAGACTTGGATAAGCCTTTCTCAAAGTTTCAATCCTAATTGAGATTTTAAATATAGTAAGAAAAATATACAATATAAAAGCACAATAAAAAAGCTCCTAAAGAGTAACATTAAAAGTCGTTAAGGCTCATTCCCCAGCTCCCCTCGTTCATCGCTTCTAGCTAAGCATCTTTCGGCAGAGGAAAGGAGATGACTAGTCACTTCTGGTGAAGCAGTGAGTGAGATTTGTCGAGGAAGCTCTTGAGTAAATACTCTCTTCTTCTTTTGAAAACTACTTAAAAGCTTCAAAATTTTGATGGTTGGAAAGTTATAGCTCTCTTTTGAATACACATCTAATGCTCTTTGGGTTTTCGCTTTGTTTTTCTTTTTCTCTTAGCTAGTATTTGGTAGCCTTTAAACCATCTTAAAACATCCAAAAATCAGTTTTTAGCTTCTAGAGATAAAAAACTAGCCATTAGATATGTTCTATATGATTCTAGAACTTCTATAAAATCAACTTGAATTAAGTAGGAGTCAACTCGAGCTAACTTGGAGTTGACTCGAGATAAGTTAGAATCGACTCAAGATCCTATCTGAAAAATCTTTCTATTTTTCTTAAGAGAGTCGACTCAATTTTTAAGGGTCGACTTGAGCTCTAGGCTACAAAATTCAACTCTCTATTTTTCTTGAGGGATTTGAGCCATACTCATTAGCAATCAACTTGCCGACTGTACCCCTTGAAAAATGCCTGTCAGAGTCGACTCTTTAAAGCTGGGAGTTGGCTCTTGACTTTCTCAAGCTGATTTCACATTACATGGCTTCCTAAATCTATTTTCCTTAGCTCCATTCTTTGGTATTCACATGAATTTATTTGAGAGTGATCTTAGCTTTCAAAAATTTTCTCAACATATACTTTAATAACTTGTTAGTACCAAAATTTATACTCAAATATTTTATGTTCACCGAAATCAATCCTTAGGTTAACACACTCTCGTTGGTCATGCTTTAGATGAAAATGATGCGTACTTGTTCTACTTTTGTTCCATTTGATCCCTGTCGATCTTTTATTATTAGTTGATTCATCTAATATATCCTCTATTTGATATCCTTTGTCAGACGTTAGCACTCAACTTTTTTTTTTTTTTGAGGTTCATGATCACCCATTCATCCATTCATATCATATATATATAGAGAGAGAGAGGAGGATAAGGGTCAGGGGCCAAGCATGTAGAATAGGGTCCATAATTAGATTATGTAGATATTTATAAAAGAAAAATTATAAAATATATTTATAAAACAAAAAAGTTTGGACTCCTTTTGGCTCCACCCATAGATGAAAGAATGTGTCCAGGTTGCTCAGCCATGGATGTGTGATCCATTGCACGGCCACTCTCAGTCAACTTAAGGATTGGATATCACGTATCTTAAAGTTTGTAAACTCCCTATAAATCTAGTTCTATTTATAAGAGAGAGAGGGAGAGAGAGAGAAGATATCAAGAAAAAATATTCCCTTCACAACTAATAGGATTTAAAAATAGAAAAGGAATACAAATATAAAGAAATTCAAGGCTAAGAGGACTCTAGATCCTCCATGGTTAGTCTCGCATCGCAAGATTATTACCCTGGCTAGATGCCTTTGCTAGCAAGCATGTCTTAAAGGAATTTTGAAAAGAAGAGAAAGATCTAGGATATCTATTTGAGTGTCTCAAACCCTTATAGTTGAAGCAACCAAGTTTTGTATTTAGATTTAATGCCCCTAATGCGGGCATTTAAAATAAACACCGACCAACGAATCAACTAATCTATAATGCTGCCCTTTCTCCATGTTGTCCTTTTTATGGACAGTATCCCCATACGTGGCTCAAGTCCATCGACCTTAGCTTTCTAACAAACTTTTATAAGAATGTGACCCTTCTGATGTGTGAGGAGATAATGAAAACCGAAATAAAATTTGATGATAATAGAAGAATAATGAGAAACTAAAAATATATTATAACTGAAATATATTAATAATTATTGATAATTTTACATTCAATATTTCACTAATAAAAGTATGTACAATAACAAAAAAATATTTCTTTAACACAACAATTGAATGTTTGTCGTAAAATTTTTTAAAAAATATACTTGTGTGAAAACATCTAATCCTTTCCAATTTGATGCAAAAGATTCTAATTCCTTCTCTTTTAGGTTGAGTAGTTGTTTTCATTTTGGATTGGAGCATTCATCTCATGATTATTTCAACCTATAAAAAAATAGAGAAACAAATGAGTAATACCTACATATTTAAATAAATAAGTAGGGAAATAGTATAGTTATAATCTTTTGCTAGTTTAATCATACTAGGCAATAAGCTATAGAGTAGAATGACTTTTTTTAATAGAATCCGAATGAAATATATCATATATAACTTACTTAAATATTGTGGATGAGGAGGGGTTGTTTATTATGAATATTGAATTGAAGAGGTAGCATTCCCATAGTACTTTCTTAACAAATTCTTCCATCTTTATTAGTCCACCCTCCTATAATATAGGCACAAGTACTATATTAATATAATTATTATCAAAAAAAATATTACTTAATTAATTTAGATTGTACAAATATTAATAGATTTTTTCATGAGAATTTCAGCATTTCTATCAAAAATATTTAAGATGAGTTTTTTAATATAATCATGTATTTTAATACTTTGGAGATTTTTGGAGATAAGTAGATCAAGCAAATAGATACACAAAAATAAAAATATAAAGAGAACACAGAAACTTATGTTCGGTGAAAGTCTAAATTGACGAGCAATGGAACAGTGATGCACTATTTCATGATTGGAATACAAAGAGAAAAACTCTCAAACCCTAATCTTTTTACATCCTTTTCTCACAATCCTTCATGCATACCATACACACATAAACCCATAGCCTTATCATTCTATTTATAGAGGTATAAGATTTCTAACTAAATAGAAAATACTATAACCCTTATTTAGTTGAGAAATATAAGGTATAAAATCTCTAACTAAATAGAAAATACTATAACCCTTGTTTAGTTAGGAAATACATGGTATAAGATCTCTACCTTAATAAAAAAGGTTTGGACAATCGAATTGGAGTCAATAACTTAACAATCTCCACCTTGACTTCAATTCGAAACGTGTAGAGCTCCACCATCTCCAAAATTCCTGAATAGGCTATACAAAAATATTGATGGAATCAATCATAATATGACGTAGATCGCTCTTTTTTTCGAAGTACATGATCCTATCTCCACTGTATTTATTCCTCCAAACTGTGGCTCCTCACTGATTGTATAGGTTAGAATCAAGTGACAACTTCGCCCTCCAAATTTGATGAGATCCCTTCTGAATGTGTATAATTTCACCTTGCACGCATACTCATACCCCTTTGACAATAGGCAGCCCAGTGAAATCGAATTTTTCTTCAAATTAGGGATATGACGTACATCCTGGAGTATCACAACTGAACCACTAGATGACTTCACCCAAACCATTCCTACGTTAATAACCCATTATTCGATTTTATCCACTAGATGCAATATACCATTTCTCACGGGTTTATAAGTGGAGAAGTAATCTCTATTAGGAGTGATGTGGTAGAAACTGATGGAATCAATAACCCAATCGTCATACTCAACACAGGTATTGTTGGTTACCATATAGACATTTCCATCATCCAAGTCATGAACAACCATTACATCTCCTTTTTCTTGTATTCTTAGCTATCCTCCAAATATTTTTCACGTCCAGCATTTAGTTTCAAACAATTTACTTGGACATGCCCCTTTTTCTTGCAACAATAGTAATGGATTGATTTATTTTTATTTTTTCGAACTATCAATATATAGTCGCTGTTGCCATTCTCACCTCCACATTGCTACTCATTAATCTACTCTTTGGATAGTAAAGCTGACTTAATTTTTTCTATTTTAGCCAGTTCCTTCTAATAATAAAGGATCAAATCCCTTCCTCCATATGCAGAGTCTACAGTCAAACCTTCAAAACCATTTATAGGATACGGACTTCATCAAATACACTGATTTCAACTTATTTCATAAATCTATAGCAGATTTTTTCAACAAGATCTCTCTAACCACACTATCAAAGAGATAGAAATGAATGGTTGAAGATGCTCGATAGTCTATATTTTGTATCTGCTCTTCCTTCAGCATCGACGACATCTTTTTCTTTCCCAAAAGAGTTGAATCAAGCCCATTCTAAATCAAAATATCCTCCATTCTGATCTAAAAATATGTGAATCGATGGATCAAACTTTAGTCAAAGGGATGATGATATGGTGGTAATTGCTGACATGGCACTGACATGACAGTAGAGACTGACTAGATGATGACGTGGCAGATACTAATGTGACAGTTGATGTGGCTGATGATATAACAGACACATGATAGTGATGTGGCTGACAGGCAACTGCTGATATGTACACTATCATGGCAAAGATCTATTGCGACACATGGTAGGTTCTAATAAGATAGACTGATGATGTAACTGGAAGTATTAATTGAAATCCTAAAACTTTGACCAGCACATTAGAGCGCTTATTGATTTCTGATTGATGTGAAATTTTATCTCTTATTATTTTTCGATGCTAGAAATACAGTCGTCTGGTCAAGTTTTTGGTTTGAGGCCTCAAAATGCATGAAATAGTATTGATAACTCTTATACATATCTAGAAATTGTCTGCTACATGCACGAACTTTGATCAATCTCATCCCGAAAGAAGAGAAAAAATCCAACGATGCTCTAACACCAATCGTTGGAGATTTTTGGAGACAAGTAGATCAAGCAAAAGGCACACAAAAATAAAAATAAAGAGAGAACATAGAAACTTACATAGTTCGACTGAAGCCTATGTTCATGGATAATAGAATAGAGATGCACTATTTCAGAATTAAAATATAAAGAGAAAAACTCTTCAATCCTAATTCAGTCTCCCATATGTTCACAGGAGCTGAATAAGCCTAGCAAAATAGGGCTGCTCATAATGAGGATGTGACTAGGAAGGAGGCCGAAAGGGAGATCGAAAAACCCAATCTCAGAGTATGGCTTGGTAAGTGACTTCTTCTACAAAGCTTGGCTCTGGGAGACTTCGAGTGTTGCAATGGCACCGATCGGATGCCACCAATGTCAATATCTTAATTGAAACTAAAGTTGGGAGGTGAAGGCGATGACCATAGAATGACAAGATATCAAAGACCAGTCACGAAGTAGGAAAATGGATTGATTGAACATGCAATGCCAAGAAAGAGCTTTGAATCTGAAGATTTAGTTGTTCCTTTCTTTCCATATGTACCAGCAGCCAATGGTGAGTGTGGTGTCATCATAGCTAAATGGTGAGTTCAACCAAATCAAAAGTTCTAGTCACAGTCTTATACTAAGATTCGTTCCTCCTCTTGCTCTCTACCTCATCCAATCTGGGTGGAAGAAAATAGTCTTCTCTGTATTCGGTAGTAAATATTTGTTCTATAGTCTCGATATCAGTAGGTCTAACAATTGGACTATCTAATAGATCCGTCCGAATTTGCATCAAAAAATTATTTACCATTGCATCCCCCAACCGGACCACCTCCTTGGCCGCATCCACTCCTTGGCCGCATCCACATTCTCCATCAGCCACAAGATCTTGAGGGCACTGAAGTACATACTGATCGACAATCCACATGTCTCCACAAAATGGTTCCTCCCACCTGATAATTCCTTCTCCAAGTGCTGAGTGAAGCAGCCTAGAACAGGAGAAACGATAAGCAGGTGGCATCCAACCGGTGCCACATCTAGATCTTATACCATGTATTTCTCAACTAAATAAGGGTTACAGTATTTTCTATTTAGTTAGAGATTTTATATCTTATATTTTTCAACTAAATAAGGATTACAGTATTTTCTATTTAGTTAGAGATTTTATATCTTGTATTTTTCAACTAAATAAGAGTTGTAGTATTTTCTATTTAGTTAGAGATTTTATGCCTTATATTTTTCAACTAAATAAGAGTTACAGTATTTTCTATTTAGTTGAAGATCTTATACTTTTATAAATAGGAAGATAAGGCTATGGGTTTATGTGTATATGGTATGCATGGAAGATTGTGAGAAAAAGATGTAAAGGGATTAGGGTTTGAGAGTTTTTCTTTTTACATTCCAATCCTAAAATAATGCATCTCCATTCCCTCGCCCATGGATATAGGCTTTAGCTGAACCATGTAAATTTTTATGTTCTCTTTGTATTTTTATTTTTGTGTGCCTATTTGCTTGATCTACTTGTCTCTAAAAATCTCCAATAAATATATATGAGATACCTAGAAGTAAAAAATAAAATAATTATTATATAATTTTAAATTTTTAGCAGATTATCCTATTAAAGAAAATATTTAGTTGATTGTAAAACTCTTATGTCAATGATATCCATAAATTTTTTTTTGACAAAAATAGCACTTCATAGCACTTGCAACACCGTATACCTTCCTATTGCAAGTTGTACAAGAGTTGTACCATAAATCTTTATTTAGATCAATGTGAATTATGGTCCTAAAATTAGATAATACAATTCTTGTAAATATAAGTAACCATGCATTAATAATAAATAATTGATAAAATATTAGTTCTATTTACTTTATACGTCCCGTTGATATCATAAATTGTATTGAAGAATTTAAATATAGAAATATTGTTCTCGTAGATCTTTGCAGTAAGTCATGAGACAAACCATACACATAAGCTTCATATTGAAGCCTTGGCCTTTGCATGGTTTTGGACCTAGAGGAAAGACAAAAAAATCAAATAAGTGTATTATTAATTATTCTTAATATTCATGATGAATTAATTATTAAATTATCAAAATGTCATATGTTTTGATTCATCGATATCAGTATTTATCAGAATCCTACTGTGGTCCATGGTAGATGGGGCAGCATCTGTTCAATTATAAGCATCTGTATAAGCAAAAAATATGGTGAGAAATAGACTAGAAACTCATATCTTCATGAGATGCTACTTTGGCTTCAATGCCTAGTAAAACTTAATCTTGTTGAATATTTTTCTGCATAATTGCCTCTTCTTCTATCACCATTTGTCCCCATGGTGTTAGCATTATGGACCTAAAATTGCAATAATTTAAAAAATATATAAATGAAGGTAGTGTAAGTTATTTGTAAATAAAGTAAATAGTTATTTATCTATTAACACCATATCTCACTTCAATGCATTTGGATTGCGATTAATGAGAATGGTAATTGCTTCACCAATAGAATAACAACTCCTATATTTTATAGAATAAATAATATTATTGGGATCAAAAATATTCATATTATACATCAAATTTGGTGGTTAATTATATTTATTGATAAAATATCCATCTTGACAGGTATAATCTTGAATTTTATCAAAAGTGATAAAATTATACTATACAGTAGAATAGTAGATTGATCATCAACATGTTCTTGGACTTTAGAAGGCTTTGTGTCCACCAACTGGACATTATTCTTTAGAATGTTAATTTTTATTTCTACATCCTTTATTTCAATATCAAATAACTAGTATAAACCATTCTATTTAAACATATCTTTAAACTTTTCTATCTTCTGATTCTGATTGCATATTATTACATTGATCTCCTCATCCTTTTACAAGTAACAAAATATTAGTTAATATTACAGTCCTTATAAATTACTGATATCAAATTAAATAAAAATTTATCTAAATTAACATTTACCTCAAACCATCCTCCATAATGATAGGTTGAACATTCCTCTTTTTATGACTTGTGCATTTAATAACTTGACGAAACATCCTTTTACTTTCCAATGATTACCATACAAGACATGTTAATGAAATTTATACATCATGGTTTTTTTAAATAATTTTCTATTTTCTTGATTTCCATAATCTAATCTCCATGTGCTTGTTTGACAAGATTTTGTTAACAGTTTTCTTTTCACCTTTTAGAATTTAACATCTAATCTATACATGCATGGACTTCATTAAGGATGGACTTTTTCTTAATGGATTTCCTTTCTATATTTCCTTCTTAGGTGTGATATTTCCAAAAAAATAAATATGAATGGATTTTTTTGCATGGTTATTTTTATATTTCATTTTTAGGTGAAAAGAATTCACTTTTGGATTTCCTTTTTGAAGAATCCATTATATTATGAATGGACTTCTATTTTTATATTTCCTTTTTAGGCAAAAAGGGTTCACTTTTGGATTGATCAAAATGAAATCTAAAAATAACTTGTTATAAAGTTAAAAATAAAATACAAAAGCAATATAAAGTATAATTTGTTTAAATATCAAGATCATATATTTAATTAGGTACTTGAAAAGAGTGGAGATTAGGGGTGCAATTGGAACGGGTTGTGTGGGATATAGGTTGGCCAGATATAGGTTAGGTCAAATGAGGGTTGACTCAAAATTTGTCAATTCGAATCCAATCTATTTTTTTTAAGCTGGCCAAAACCCAACCTGTTTGTTAAGTACATCAATTTTTTGTATTTAAACTCAACCTATTTATTACATAGCTAATTTGATCCATCCTCATAACCCATTTATTAAATAGGCCAAGTCAAATTAAACAAATTAAACAGGTTAAGTGGGCTTTTAATGGGTTAGATGAATTTAAACAAGTTAAACAGATAAAGCGGATTGGGTTAAACAAGATAAAAATAGGTTAAGTAAGCTTTAAATAAGTTAAATAAGTCTTAAACAGGTTAAATGGATCAGATCATAACCCCATCTAATTATTAAATAAGTCAAAATATATTAAACAAATCAAAAGTCTAAATCTGAACCCAACCTATTTCATAAATAGTCTAAATAGATTCACCAATCTTAACCCATTTATTTCAAACCCAAACCTATTTAAAGTACATCATTTGCAGGTCGAATTGATGGATCAAATCATAAATTGCCATTCGAATAGGAATGAGATGGATACGAGTGTATATGAGCCAGGCTTGATCGAGCTTAGTTTTAATCAAGTTTGGTTTGAAATTTTTTTGAAGCTCGAATTCCAAGAACAAGCTAGAATTGTTTATCTTCTTTCAAGCTCAATTGGAGCTTAATTTTTCACAAAACCATATACAAGGAAACTTAATCGGCATGATAATATTAAATCAAGCTGAAATTCGATAAAAGTTTGATGTAATTGCCATTAATTTAGCATTTTTTTTAATTTGAACCATTGAGACTTGATTAAGGATGATTGAATGATCTAGTTTAGTCATTTGAGCTTTATTCCAACCTTGATCAGCTTTAGCAATCAAAATAGAATATAGTAAATTAATTTTTATTGATTACCAAAAAAATATCAAAAATAATAAAATAATAGATGAGTAAAACAATTGGTTGGTGAATACATTTTCATGGACAATGAATAGCTATGATGTCTTTCATCTTTTTAGTAGAAAATCTTCAAAAGGCAATTTCTACGGTGCTTTGAAAACTAAAATCATCTTTTATCTAAGATAAAATCTATTTGTTCAATTCAATATGGATGGTCAAGACTCATCCATTGGCAACCGCCTATAGCTAGTCATATGCATGGCTAATGTAGTAATCTTTTTGATTTCTAACATCATTTTTATACTGACACAAATGTCAAAGAGCGTGATATTATCGAAATTGAGAGATTTTTTCTGAATGGCCTAATCCCTACTCTATCGATAGAGACGGCAAGCCTCACCTTATGTACCTTTTTTAATAGGAAAAGGTCTAAGTTGAGCCAACTTTAAATCCGGCTTCTTCTAAAATTTGACTTAGTTCAACCAAGTTAAAATATTTTTCAAAAAAAATAATTAAAAGAATAGCAACTAATTTCTAATTTGCTAAAAGATAATAATTATCCTAATTATTATTATATGATAGACAATTATAACCTTTTCTATCTTCTTATAAAAAAATGATAAAATAGCACCATCACGAAAATAACTCTTAAAAGGCCACCACAACAATAATCTTAGGGTTAGAATAGGTCGGGCTGGGCTGTGTCACACTTCTATCCGAGTCTTGCTGGAAATTTTTTAGGCTTTGGATCAGGGTTACGCTCAAAAACTTTTGAAAAATCCATACCCGAGCCTCATCCGAAGCTCAATTAGCCAATGGAAGAAAACACCAACTTGCTTCAAGGAGTCTCTCCTTCACTGACAAAATAAGATCCACACTAGCCTCCACTCGAGCTATATCATGCTCTCCAAATCCTCCAGCTGCAAGGTATCATTGATTTGATGTACTCCAGTAATCCATAGGTTGACATTAGAAAGATGAAAGGAGGCTCGTTGCCAAGGGAGAAGGTGGTGGCGATTGAAAGACATGGATCACCGAGGATGATGAGAGGTGGGGCTCATGATGAATCTTCACCGCCCATGGGTTCTACCCCGACGGTGGCACCTAGGGACAAATCGAGGAGTGTTAGCTTGCGATTGGAAGAGGCCATGTAGCACAGCGAGCGGGCAGCGGATTTGAGTCTGGTCAGTTATGGAGACGAGTCGGGAGGACTCAGATTTAGGACCGAGTCTAAGCTTGCAGACTGTAGAGAGGTAGCGGAGATGGAGAGAAGTGGGGCGAGAGTTTTCATTGGGACATTGAGAAAAGGACAAGGAATCAAGTGTTTCACCATCTCAGCTCAACAAGCCAACGAATCCATTGGATCCGATACTGGGCCAGCTTTGGACTTGGTTGGGACCTAGATTTTCCCAAATCTTTACACGATCCCGACCCGAAGTTTAAAGCCCAAATCTGACCCGAAAACACTCGGGCCTAACTCAAAGCCCAGCCAGTAGTCTGCCCGACCCAACGGGCCTCTAGCCGGCCCAAGCCCGCCCTAAATTGCGTTCCTAATATTTTATGACCTGCGTTGGCGGCTTAAAACCCTAGAGATCGCACGCAGTTCCCGTCCCTTTCTTTGCCTCTTGACCGCCGCCGAGAGCAGCTCCCCGCAGCGGTGACGATGGAAGCGGCTGCAAGGACGGTGAAGGACGTCTCGGCCCACGAGTTCGTTAAGGCGTACGCCGCCCATCTCAAGCGTTCCGGAAAGGTACTCTTTTCTTCTACAATTTTGGACCTAAGGTTTTCGATTTTTCTCGTCTCACGTACTGTTCGGCAGATCCATCTGTTTCTTCAAAAGTCATTACCTTCGCTATGATCTCCGATTCCATTCAATTTGTTGACGGTGACTGCAAAACTTTTGCGTGGGTTTATAGAATTGGCTTTCCTTTTTTTTTTTTTTTTTTTTTTTTTTGCCTTTTGAAATTTCTTTGCGTGTTCGTAACCGTTCGTTTGTAATCTGTGTTAGTTTCTTTTGCCAAGAAGATTCTTATTATAATTTCCATTGATTTTAATTTCTCTAGATGATTGGCGGCAGTTCTTATGATTTTATCTCTGACCATCCAAAATTTTCATTTATGGAATTGCATATGCAGCCATAATTCTTTGCTTTCATCAATGGTATGTCATCGACATAGAATAGATTCCATGGAACCACATACTAAATATTAGCAATTTATCCGTCACAAATTTGTAGAAATATTTCTCCGTAAAAAGGGGTGAACAACTGACTCATGATGGGCACTCATTGGCAACTTGATATAGTTTCTGAACATTTATCTCTGACTTAAATTTATGCTACTCTCTCTCTTTCTCTCTCTCTTACACACACACATGCATAATTGCATAAGCATGAAACAAGCCTCTGCAGTTAAGCTTCTGAGGATACTTGAATGATAAATTTAAATTTAAATTTACTGTACATGTTATAATTTGTGGCATGATTCACTTGTATTTTATGTGCATATCATAATGAGTTGCTAAAGCACATAGGAAAATACTTGATAGCATGCATTCAAAGGAAAAGGTGATACCTTTTGGTCACTTAATTATGTGCATATTATAACTAGTGGCCTGGGCAGGAAAGCTGGTTTGAGACAAAGTATTAAATTTTGGCTGACAGATCAGATAGAGCTTTTAAGTTTTACCTTGAGTGACATATAGAGAAAGGGGCAGCTGCATAAACAAATAAATGTTATTGGAAAAGGATTTGAGGGAGACCTCACTGAAAAATGATTGTACAACGAGAGGTTTGTGTTAGATTATGGAGTGCAGCTTGGAAGGGAAGAACTGTTGGGGGAAAAGATTTGAGTTTTGGCCAACAGATGGAGATAGAAACATCATAAGTTTTTCTGATGGTGTTAGATTGATTGCATCAAGGTTGTTTATGTTATCAAGGAAGTTATCAAGGAAAAAAAAATGTTTAAGGTGCCATTTGTATGCTCTGTAGCTGCAACAGATCAGTGAAAGCCAAAACCTGGATTTGTCCGTTTTGTGGAAGTTGATAGACATATTTAGTTGGAGTTGGAGGAGCCAGGTTTGAGAAGACCATGCTACTGAATGTTTCTCTCTCTCTCTCTCTGTTGTTTTTTCAGGGATACAACTATTTTGTTAAGAATGATGTGGAGAATATGTAACTGTTTGTCATTGTCTCTAGGCAGTTTGATCAAGTGGACCATAAACGCAAGCATTGGATGGAATCAAGCATGCTAAATTATCATATTATTTGTCTTTCCAACATTCAACCATGCATGTAGAAGCAAAAGATTTATTTTATCCACTGTTTGCTGTTGTGTTTTTTTTAACTCTCTTTGGACATTTGTTGCTTATATAATAGATGGAGCTTCCTCACTGGACAGATATTGTGAAGACTGGAAGATTTAAGGAGCTTGCTCCATACGACCCTGATTGGTACTACATCAGAGCTGGTATTCGACTTTCCACAGTTCTCACTCTTTGACACAACATCAAAATGATATTTTTAGAAACTAATTGGAGCTTATCGCTTAATATCATTACTTCCCTTAGTTAATGTACCGCATTTCCTTGCAGCTTCTATGGCAAGGAAGATATATCTGAGACAGGGTATTGGAGTTGGTGGTTTCCAAAAGATTTATGGAGGGCGCAAGAGGAATGGAAGCCGTCCACCACATTTCTGCAAAAGCAGTGGGGCAATAGCGAGGCACATTCTGCAACAGTTGCAGGAGATGGACATTATTGATTTTGATCCTAAGGGGTGAGGATTGGTTTCTTTATTGCTACGAGTTTTCTTCAGGGCAAAATTATCATATATTCCCAGTCATTTCATGATTTAGAAGATTACTTTGGTCTCTTCAAACCTCCACCTTTTCATATTATTATGGGCCAAGGTATCAGTCCCAATGATTATTGAAGTTGGTGATATAATCATGCATTATGATTGGTATGAAGTACAAACTATTATATGCAGTCCTTTACATTGTTCATAAGATGGTATGTACTTTTATTAAGACCTATCAATGTTTCTGCCGTTGCCTGACAGTTTTCAGTATTCTCTGACTATTGAAAAGCTGCAACTATATTCACTTATTTCTGGTTTAGTGCTTATCGATAAATCTGGGAAAACTGAATTGTCTACGAGATGTTTGTTGGTTTATGATTTTGTGGATCATTTATGAATTCTTCATGTCTTAATGATGAAAAAATTATTTTACTATGTTATACTACAATATGATTTTTTTCTGCTGCTATTTTTGTCACTGGTGGTAGTACCTATCCATTGGTTGCTGCTTCTAGATTATCTTCAAACTGTTGTTTGACATCATTTTTTATTTATTTTGTCATTCTTTTTTTTTTGAATATATTTTGGCTTAACATGCAGTGAACTCTCTGCTTCGCTCTAAATTCTGCATTCAACTCTCCCAAATCATATTCAACTTGGGACTCATTTTTTTCCTTCTATTCCAGGGATTTGTAGGCTACTAGCTCTGGTACTCAGAGCATATAGCAGAAACCATATTTTTTTCCATTTGTATGCATTCTGATTTCTTCTTTATTTTAACTTCAAACATATTGCACAATGGATACTCCAGCATTGACGTGTATATGGCCAGAATAGGTGGGAAATATTCTAGTTACGCTGGATGTACTTAGTTTATAATATTTGATGGGAAAAGCAACCAAGTAAGTTTTTAGTCTCTGTGATTGGGCAAAATAGCTCAAGATAACTTTTTCTTTTTTTTCCATGTTATAGGGGAAGGATGATTACCTCCCAGGGACGGCGTGATCTTGATCAGGTTGCTGGAAGGGTTGTTGTTGCTCCTTGAGCGAGTGTTAGGTGCTTAAACTGTGCTTCTGTCTTTTGAAGAACTTGTTACCTGCCGGTTTTATACAGATTTTGATGTCTGGACTTTTTTGCCTAATCGGGTTCAGTTGTGTTAGCTGCTGGCTGTCTGAAATTTAGAATGAAATTTCCCATGAGTTCAGTGGTTGAAGTACTTGTGATCTGTCTATTGTTTTATTAACGGAGCCTAAAGAAAATGACGCCTTGTTTGCTCCCGCCTGTTCTTGTTCTTCATCGAGCTTTTTTTTTTTCCCGGATTATAGAAGGGATTCTAAGATTTGTTTGAATAAGAAACTCTGTAATGACTCGGTGAATCCGCAGGACCCGTACCAAGAGAAATTCATGCAGAAGCAATCTGTTTGCCCATCAACTAATCTGCGGCCTTTTAGGCTGGGTTTGGATGCTAGATAGTTCACCATCCTTTGATTACTTCAGTCGTTGGTATTTATTCCTTAATCAGAAGTTAGTCGCTGCTATGGGAATGTTTTTGGTCACCATGTAGTATGATCGCAATGTAAACATGTATTAAACTTCGAACTTTCTCAATCGCAATTTTATCGTGTTAAGCACTAGTCGCCTGCTAATTAGGCTTTGTTTCATCCGGATGTTAGATTCCATCATTGCGATCTAAATCGGTTATGGTACTCATCACTCACCGTTCACATCTCCTCACGAGATGTGAATGGTGAGTTCTGATAATAAGTACCAAAATATGAGGGGATGGTAATAGAGAGAGTAAAAAGAGGGCCGTCCGTGGGTAGAACAAACAGGGGTAAGCAATCGGTGTTTTTGGAAAGCAGCGCATGTTCGGGAGCAGCTTTTGTCATTAGATCATACTTGCAATGTGCGGGCGGTTGGTGGGAGGCGGATTTTTATCACGAATAATGTTCTTGCTGCTGCTTGAGAAGGGCTCGTATATGTACTTGGTCATTTTCATACAAGTTTTTTTATGCAACGTAAAAAATTCGATTTGAAGTGTACTATCTTATTTGATTGATCCACATAGTCATTACTTTTTAATACGTATTTAATGTCTGTAAGCCGATTCTTTCGTTTAAAAATTTTATATGACGAAAATATCTCTATTCTTTGAAAAAATTATGACATTCTATGCTTATATTATAACATTCTGTATCCATAATATATATAGAATGTTATAATTTTTTTAAAAAAATAAAAATATTTTGTCATTCAAAATTTTTAAACGAAAAAGTCGATCTCCAAGATCATATTACAATATCTTGAGCTATATTATGCCACAGAATGTCATAATTTTTTTCAAAAAATAGAGATATTTTTATCATACAAAATTTTTAAATAAAAAAAGTGATCTATAGGCATTAAATGTGTGTTGAAAAATAGTGACTATGTAGACTAATCGGATGAGACGATGTATTTCATATTGGATTTTTTACACCACCACGGTGTACAAAGAATTACTCTTAAGTTTCATGTTGCTTGAAATTGACTCAGACGGTGATTAGCTGGATCAATAAGTGGCCCAAACCTTAGATGTTCACTCATTACTTCTCGGCGTTTGGAATATGTGTCAGCTGTTACACTTTCATGCATCTCACATGTTTACATAGGGGAGCAAGCTTGCTGACCGGGTTGCATAGCATGTGGTTCATCATACTTTTGCCTACCGTTGGACATGTACTGGTCATTATCCATTGAAACTTGGATTATATTTTGATTTTGCTGGATGTATTTATACCCATCATATTCAAGCTCTAAATTCATCTACTACACCAAAAAGAAGTTTGGGGTGGGCACCATGGTTGAACATATGAGGCAGGACTCCTTTTATACAATGTTTTCTCTTTCTTCCATCTTAAAGAGAAAACTCAAAAATCAAATAGAGATAAAACTCCTCTTAATAATAGAGTCTGTCGATCTTATAAGTTAAAAAATAAAAAAAAAATCTTCACGCATCAAAAAAGAATGTCTATGAAAAGATATCGTACATATCCTTCTTCCTCAAGTCTTCATTATCTCCAAGTCCTTTTTTTCTGCTACAAACATGAAAGAACCAATTCATTTTCTAATAATAAATTAGTCAATATATATTGTATATCATTTGGCCGTGTACCATTACTGATGATCACCATATTCTAAAAACTATGTATTGATTTATCTTGATCTGTGCATTGGAATATCGGATAAATATTTTGCTACATATATATCAATTGGTCATATACTGTATATTGATGAACACCATATTTAGAAAACTATATATCAGTTTATCTATAGATATGTATTGAGTTGTTGCTAAGTATATATCAACAAAATCTTATAGTCTATATCAGTAAGCCATTAAGCGTGCATCATGCTGTCGTGTATTATGCACTGATGAGCATTATATTCTAGAAACTGTGCATCGATTTATCTATAGATAGATATTGACATATTGAATAAATATTTTGCTAGCAGTATATCATCTGGTTATATATTGTATACTAGTGAATATTATATTTGAAAAATTATGTATCTATTTAACTGTAAATATGTATTGGGTCACTATTACGTGTGATAAAAAAAGCTTATATATATTAGTAAACTATAAAGTGTGTATCATTTGGTCATGTATTATATGCTGATAATCATCATATTCAAAAAACTATGTATCAATTTGTAAGATGGAAGAAAGAGAAAACATGGCATAAAAGGAGCCTCATCCCATGTGATCCACCATGGTGGCCGCTCCATATGATTTTTTGCCTTTTTTTCGGATGGGGGAGGGGGAGGGTTTGCACGAGTGATTAAATTTAAAATTATTCATCCTAAGACAACTTTAAAATGATTATCAACCTTTTTCACTTATTGACCACATAAGGTTATTTATGCCTTTTTGTATAGTGTTTGTTTGCTGGCTAGATAATTTTATATTATCCACCCTCTAACCAACATCTAAACATAGCTTTCGGTTGCATATTTTGAAATATCATACGAAACAAGATGGTATCGAAGGACCTCTAATTGTTGATATTAGAGTTAAATAAAAGATTCTAGTTTTAGGAGGTTTCATTTTAGCAAAGCAAGAAGATGTCACTGATCCTGGCATTTACTCTGTGGTTGGTGATGAAAGGAGGATCTCACCTACAAAACTTATCTATGGGATAATGCTATCCACCAGTAGCAGTTGCTGAAGAACCAAAGAAGAGGAATAGAGGAAGATGGAAGATGGCTTATCTATTGGTAGCAACTTCTCCCTCTATATATAATGTCTTTGGACGGTCAAGATCATATCATTCTTCCTTAATCGCTTGCCATGTATAAAGCTCTTCAAGCCTTTGACAGTTTAAATCCCCAATTAGAAGACATTATTTGCAGTTCTACTTCCAAATAGTCATTGTCTTGGAAAATCACTCCTATAAAGATGACATGCAATCCAAATTAGAGTTTGTATTGGGTGAAGAATACGAAAGTTGTTCTAAGACCATATGATGAGCAAGCCTGACATCATTCATACATTCTCAAAATAAGATGATGATTGAAAAATAGTTCGGGGAACACGATCCTGCTCACACTATAGTTGGGGGGCAAGCCACAACTCAAGCTCAGCTCAATACTTCTATACACCTACCGTAGAATAGTGCATGTCAGTTGATCTGAGTAAATCTGTATTGGTTTGAACACCTACCCGCATCCGACCTACTTACTGCAATGCTAACAATTTTGAACAACTTAAAGGACTTAGCTAAATTTTAGCTAAATACACAACTCAATTTCCTTCAAATAGTATACTTGGTACAAGAAATAGATCGATATACTTTACTGCATAGAAGAAGAAGATAGCAATGAGTTATAAAATGTTCGTATGAATGAGCTACAAAATGCCCTTGACAAATGGGCTACAAGGTTACGCTCATGACGAACAAGCTACTATATATCCCTCCTTCGTCTGCTTCCTCCTCATCTTCATCTTCCTCACCTCCATCCAACGATGAGCCAACAAGGTGATTAAGTTGAGATTAGCCTCTAGGAGCTCTAAAGTGAACTTATCCTTGCAATACTAGAAGCCTTTCTCAAAGAGCTTCAAATAGCTCATTGTGGAACTCCATGGAGCCCCTAAACTTCAAAACAGCCTGACTACCTACCCTTTTAGCTTAAGCCACCTCCTTTTCAATAAGAGCAGCTCTTTTCTTGGCCTGAATAGCCTCTTCTTTAGCTCGTACCACCTCTCTTCGACCTTAGCAACTTTGTTCTTAGCCAGATCAACATCCTTTACAACTTCAATAGCCCTTGCCTCCACACAAGCAATTTCTTTTGGCTATAGTGAATTTGTCCTCTACCTATCTGGCTCTCTCCTCAATCCGAGTAACTCTTTTTACCACCCTAGAAAGCTCCTCCTTAGCTCATGTTGCATGATTTTCAGCTTCAGTTAATTCACTTCTAGTAGCAAAGGCGACTTCCACAATCTAGAGAGCTTCTTAGAGGTGAGTCACCTCTTCTTTTAGCTTAGTTGTAGTTTTCTCAGCTTCACACTTGGTCTCTTCAATATTCTTCATGTCTCAACAAGGGTGCTATTAAAGTCATGCTTTTTCTCTCGAGCAACATGTGTTTGCTCCTGGGCAAGCTCTTGATCATCTTGGGTAGTGGCGCACACTCTAGTTTAGCTATACCTCTCCCATGATCGACACCACAGGGCCTATACTCAACATCACAAGTTTGACACTCTAATGTCTCCACTCTCTCTATATACTCAAAATGATGGCCACCAAAGTATGGATCATATAAGAGGTCTATAGAATAAATATGACCGAGTCAGCAAAAGATGAATGAGTTTCAACAACAATTCTCACGATATAATACTCACCTCAACGATAGTGGTGTATGCTGAATCAATGACCTTCTCTGCTAGCAAGCCTTGAAAAAGTAATGCATCTTAGGGAAAAATCATTCCCATTACCATTTCATCAGCAAGAGAGGGAGCTGAGTATAGAATCTGTGATCTTGAGTGACCACCCTTGAACAAAAAGATCCAACTTAGTTGCTTGAGATGAAGATAGCAACTCCTGGAGGATGATGCTCTTGGTCTGTTGTGAGGTTGGCACCATCGAGATCTCATGACCTAAGGTTGAAGCTTGCTATAGGCTGAAAGCTAGTTCCAAAGAAGCAGCCACTTAATCCATGATAGCTAGTGACTTTGCAAGCCCGACAGTGACTGAGTAATCCAGGCCAAACTTGCAAGTGAACTAATGGGTACATACTCTGAAACCTCCAAGAAAGTAGATATTAGCTACTAGACTTGAGTCATTTGTTCAATAGCAAGCTAGCCCCTTAGAGGTATGATATAAATCCTATTCGATGAGAAATTATTGGTTAGAACAGTGCTACCACATATACCTTGGACCATCGAATAACAAGTTAGCACATCATCTATTATTGAAAAAAGGTGCATTTTTATCCAAGATTGATTGAAAATTTTAAATGAAAAAAATAAAAGTTAACTTTCTTGGATGGTGTGCTAGCTTGTGATTGAATGGTCCAACGTACACTTGGTAGAACTATTCTAAGCAATAATTTCTCCTATTTGATTACAAAGGAAAGGGAAAAAGCATCTTAAGGAGCAAATTAATCCAAAGGAAAAGAAAATGTGCTCTCAAGGAAACAATATAATCAAATTTTAAAAATTTATCTTTATAAATATTTTATTTTTTCAGCATCCAGACAAATGAAGAACTTCATATTTTTCCAAAAACTTCAATTTTGCAAAGCTTTTTTCTAAGTAACTAAACATACCTTTAACTCTTAGAACTTGTTCATCGGAATAGTTTGATTAATAAAAGATAACATATAAAAGATGGCTAAAATATATCAATTATCATGAAAATTATTGACTAAAGTGTAAATACTGAAAGATATATATATTGAAACATCTATTTATTTGACATTTCTGATATAATTGGCTACATCTTGTTTCACAATTCTCTTAGGCCTTGTAGGCAAAATCGTACCTAGCATATTTAATTGATGGACGTGTTGGCAGGTCATTTGGCTAGAATTATCTTTTCAAAAAATTTTCAGTTGTTTTTGGATTGGAACCCCTTAGGTACCAGAGCCATGGTTTCGTAGTCTACTTGTATATCAGAAAAAGAAAAAAAATATGGTTACCTTTATATATAATCTCCTAACAATATTGTGCAGGAAGGTAATCTTAGAAGTTAGAACATTGATGCCACGTACCAATATAACTCATCTAAACAACAACAGAAGCAAAAATAACTGTGTGGCAATGGATTTTAAAATAGTTTAATATGCATGAGTGTTTTAGCCATTGATTGGCTAGTCAAGACAAGACAAGCAATATAATACCCTGTAAAGAGCAAGTGAGGTTCCCAAAATACCAAGATCCTTTAGATTAGCAATCTGAGGGTACACGCAGAAATTTAGTTGCATCTTTCGTGCAAAAGAATGATTCATCTTATTTCGCAACATACAACTATTAGATTGTATTTTCCATGGATCTCAAGGTACTCCGATCTCTTTCCTCCATAGGCCGCCTAGATCTCAAAGCAGCTATTCTACAATCTAATGGTTGATGTTGCGAAAGAGGATCAATCATTTTTTTCATTCGAAAGATATAGCACGATCTCTATGTGCGTGCATTTTATTAGAGATGGCAACGGGCCAAGCATGGGTTGAGTTGGCTCATACTTATACCCATCTTATAAATAAAAATTTCATATCCATATCTGTCCTGCACCTATCTCGGGTTGGGTCAAGTCGGATCAAGTAGAGATATGGGCCGGAGTGGTCGGATAGAAAAGAGGGGTTGGTCGGATCGAATTGAATCAAATATATGTAAATAATATAAAATTATTATAACTTTGAAAGGAAGATGTTATGGAGGTTATTCGCCATCCGATCCAACATTCCTTCCTCAGATTACAACCAACCACTCGCCTATAAGACAGCCTTAAAAATCAAAGAAAGATGTAGAAAATTAAGATGAAGTAACTTTATGTTATTGGCTTCTATCTAATCTGTTGATCAGATATTTATTAATCCTGAGATCGGAATCCTACTGACGACAAGGAACAAAGCCCAATAATTCATGCAGGTGCTGATTCAAGGTAGAGTCGGCTCAACATCAACTTTAGGACACTGGTCTATTCATCTATATGGGTGATCCTTAGAATCTCGTAACAACTCTCAAAATATGGGCATGATCCCTGACTAATACCCATGACTAACAATCTAGTTTGCAGGATAAATTTTCTATCCTAATGACTTGTCAGATTAAGGCCTAGCGACTTGGAGAATTAGTGTCTAATGGTCTGCCAAGTTTTAGCATAACAACTCTATTAGTCCTAAAATTGATTTTGATAATATTAAAGATATTTTAGTATAAATTATGTTTATTAATGTCGTGCTTAATATTTATAGGTTACCTCAAAATGCTTAAATATTTTACTCAAAGGGTCATATTCTCAAGAAAATTCAAATTTTCAAACTCGAGTCCTTCATATTAGAAGCAAAAAAGTTTATGAATTGAAAGAAAAATCTAGTCTAAATATACCTCTCAATAAGCATAAATTAAGTTTTAGAAGGCAAGTCTAGCTTAGAAATAATTTAGATCAAGAAAGGCTATCTGAAACTTCTTTTGACATACTGATGAGCTGACCCAGTATCAGTCAACAGGAAAGATAGAAACCTTGCTATTTTGGAATAATTCTTCTGAGCTGACCCACTGATCAACTAAGTTAACCTAATCTAGAGCTTAGCCAACTTAGTCTTAGAAGAAGATGAACATAGAAAGTCCCATAAATCAGTAAATCTTCTAAGCCAATCTAAAAAATTAGTGAGTCAATCCAACATTCAAGTGAGCTGACTAAAATAGCATCTAAATAGACTAGTCTCAAACAGACATAGTAAAATAGAACATTGATCCAAAGCTGAAAGTTAGCAGACTCAGAGCTTAGGTGAGATGATTTTGACAGAATAATGACTAATTTTCTAGAATTTTCAAAACATGGCTAATTTCATCCCAATAGCTATTTTCATACTTTCAACGGCTAGAGTATTAAACAAAAATATTTTTAAACCAACAAATGTGAAGGATTCATGGAGGAAACTAACTTTTGAAAGGAGAAGAGTTCATTGACTAAATATTTGAAGAGGAGAGTATGAGGAACTAAAAAGAAGAAACATGAAGGAATTTAAGAGTGTCATAAATTTAGTTTTTTTTACATTCTATTAGATTGAAAGAGAGAATGAATTGTTAAATTTTAATCAGCTATCATTGAGAAGAAGCATTAAAGGCTGCCTCAGCCTCTCAAACATTCAAGGAAGAAATTCAAGTATTGAAAGCTCAACTACCTTAAATTCTTCAGATCCAAAAAAAAATATTATTCTTAACTCTATTTTCTATATTCTTATATTATTTGTTTGTAACAAGTTTCTAGAATATAGAAACTTGGGGTTGGTCCAAGCCTAAAAAATTGGATGTTATTTAGTTTTGATTGGTATCTTCAAAAAAATCAATCAGAGTTGATTGCGAGCCTAGAAAAAATAATCATTTATAAGATTTTAGTTGATGAGTCAGTAAAAATCAACTGGATTGGATTATAAATTTAAAAAAATAATCAGACTATAATCTTAAAGAGATTATAGTTTGCTTGGAGAGTGGATGTGGTACTGAGTTTAGCACAGAATGACTATAAAATTATTACGTTTGTGATTGTAATTGCTTTGCCTTCTTTGTTATTTCCATTGTAACTTTAATTTTTTGGTTATCACGTCACTTACACAATTTGAATTATTTTGGATATAAATTATTTCAAAGTTAGATATTAAATTTTAAGAAATCCAATTCAACCCTCTCTCTTGGGTTGCTGCCTCTGGAAAACAAACTCATAGTGCTACCTCTATATAAAGAGGTAACAAAATGACCCTCAAATAATCTTAACTCTAGAGAACCCTCCTGCGCTCTTGCTTTCTTTACTCCTCTCACACTCTCTTTTCTCTCCTATTCTCAAGTTTCGACAGACTTAAGCATAAGAGGGTCCCCATCGGAGAATCTTCAATATTTGTGGACTTCTCTTACAAGTTTTCTTTAGCATTACAACCTTGAGATCAATGCTGAGTTTCTGGATCATAAGGAGTCCAACCTCAGCCACATCTACTTCGAATCGAAGTCTTCTAGCAACAAATTAGTGCTAGAAGAAGGATCATTAGCTCAATTAAAGAGGAAAGAGAGTGTCCTTAGCCCCTAACCAACTTTTCAAAAGATAATTGTCTAACGGAAGACAAGAGTTATTGATCTTTATTAACCATATAGAACCCCGCAACCTTGAGTTGACCCGCATCAAGTCAAATCATCCTCATACAGCAGGCTGGGTGGCAGTCCCATTTAATCCTACCAACCCACAAGACTTGTTATCATGTCATCAGCCACCCCCCCAGTTATCATCAGCCATCCTAACCGACAATCCCTCCCTAGGTTTTATCGGATGGTGCTGCCATATGGCCAACAAGCTCTCTCCCCAATGATATTCGGGGGGTCTGTCAAGTTTCGAACTTACAACCTCGCTCTAATATCATTTACTGGATCTTAACCCCTAACCAACTTTTCAAAAGATTACTACTTAAAAAAATATAGAGTTTATTAGTCTTTATTAACCATACAGAACTCCATAACCCTGAGTTGATCCGTATCAAGCTAGATCATTCTTATGTAGTAGGCTGGAAGGTCAGTCTCATTTAATCTTACCAACCCACAAGACTCGTTGCCACATCATCAGCCACCCTCCGGCTATCATCAGTCACCCTCCGGCTGGCAACCCCTCCCTAGATCCTACCAGATGTGTACTAGCACATGACCAATAAAGAGTATAGCAAGAACAAGAGCACACAACTTGACTGCCTCCCATTGATGATCCGCTCACCACATCTAGAGTGGTGCTGCCCAAAAGTCTACCATCATGCAACCCCTTGTCATAACCAATCCACGATCGCTAAACGTCCTAGTCCAATAGATCCGCATTGACTTGCACAGTGCAGTAGCTCCAGCAGATGACAAGCAGCCTCAATCCCTAGAGCTACCATCTCAAATGGCTCCTTCTCGACATAGTCGCTAGCCTTGCATCAAGAGCTTAGAATCAGCCCCATGGCATGTCCTCAACTCCGCTCTCACTTCTACTCTCGACCATTTGAGGAAGGAAGATCAGTAACAGTGATTTTCCTCCTCCTCTGGTAGACATTCCACTCCGTGCTACTCTCTGCCCCCTAGAAAGTCTCATTGGAAAGAATATCTCGAGCAAAAAGTTTGGGACATCAAGCATCGCTTGGCAAAGTCTAGAATGGGATACATCGAAATGATGATGGCCTCAGCCTCTTGTCTCCCACGCCATCTTGAGAAAATTGATTTCGAGTCGATTCAGGATGCCTTAGATAGAGTCATACGATGGCTCTTTAGACCTCATCAACCACTTGAAGAGCTATAAAGCCCTCATGATGCTCTACGATGCTCGAATGTGCTCCTTTACCTCATCTTCCCGAACATCCTTAAGAAGTCAGCATGAGTGTGGTGTTTGGGACTCCAACTGGAGTCCATTCACTCATTTGAACAGCTTAGAAGGCTGTTCATCACCCACTTTGATAACAATCAAGCCCAGTCAAAAAACACAGATAGCATCTTCTTAATCTAGCACAAAGAGGGTGAGTCACTGTGCAACCATGTGTCATGCTTCAATGCCGCCATGCTTGAAGTATACAACCTCGACAAATCGATGGCAATGTCGGCGCTTAAGCAAAGACTGCAAAATAAGCACCTCATCATCTTTCTCAATAAAATATTTTCGAGAGACTACATTAACCTGCTTGCATAAGCTCAAAAATAGGGGCCAACAAAAGAAGCCTAGGCTGCACGGATGCAGGTCGAGGGGAAGAAGAGCCCTAGTAAGAAGTGAGGCCGAAAAGAACCTCATGCGAACTGGGTGGGGGAAGAGTTCTGACCATCGAAGAGCTCTAGGCTGAGGAGTCCAGCTCGGTGCTTTAAAAACTGCACTCCCCGGTCTGCTTCTCGGGCTCAAAAATTAAGGGCCAGAGCTATCACTGCCGACCCCAATCGATGAAGGGCCCACTAATAAAGAAAAGCAAAGAGAAATACAGTCACTTCCATCATGACCATGGTCACGGCATCAAGAAATGTCTCTAACTTAAGGATGAGATTGAAGTCCTAATTTAAAGAGGCTACCTTCGAAAGTATATTCGGGAGCGACAAGTTTGAGTGTCTGAAGAGCTGCCTTAGCATTAGCCCATTGAGGAGAACAACAACAACCAAACCATGATTTGTGTCATCAACATGACCTCCAGACTTATTGGTGGTGGGTAGACAAAAGATCTACTAGGGGGTAGAAAAACAATGCATAGGGAACTTTATTTCTCTCTTTGATGAGAATGTATCATCGATGAGTCGAATGTCCCTTGGCTACATCAATAAGAATATTTTCTTTAAGCCCTGATGCAGATTTTCTATTAAAGTGACTAAATAAAATATTTGATTGATATCAGCTATAAAGTCATCAAGAACGATCAAGAACATCACAAGAAGCAAATCCGAGACAATCGAGTCTAGCCTCAGTCCTCAAAGAATGACAATCGGATAAAATCTGAATCAGAATATCCATATCTCAGTCTAGACCCCAATGACTTGGTCGGAAAGCACCGACTCATAGAGATATCTTGACTACGGCTAAGATCTCCATAAGGGTGATCAGCAAGGCCTCGATCTCAAGGAGATATTTTGATTCAAGTTGGGACCTCTATAATAAAACTTATCAGGATCTTCCCGAGCATCCCACTAGAGATTAGGTTAAGACGTGATGGTGACTTGGTAAAAATATTATCATGGATTGACTTTGCATCGACTTCAGGCTAAACCTCATCGAGATCTTCTCGAGCATCCTACTAGGGATCAAGTTAAGACGATGGTAGTGACTTGACAAAAATAATGCCATGTATCAACTTCACATCGACTTCGGATGAAACCTCATCAGGATCTTTCTAAGCATCCCACTAGGAATCAGGTTAAGATGATGATGGTGACTCGACAAAAATGTTGCACAGATCGACTTCATATCGACTTCGAATGAAACTTCATTAGGATCTTTTTGAGCATCTCACTACGGATCAGGTTAAGATGATGATGGTGATTTAGCAAAAATATTGTCACAGATTGACTTCGCATCAACTTCAAAGAAAACCTCATCGAGGTCATCTCGAGCATTCCAGTAAGGATTGGATTAAGATGACGATGGTGACTTGACAAAAATATTGTCGTGAATCAATTTTGCATCGACTTTCGATGAAATCTTATTGGGATCTTTTCGAGCATCTTACTAGGGATCGAATTAAGATGATGATGGTGACTTAACAAAAATATTACCATAGATCGACTTTGCATAGACTTTAGATGAAATCTCATCAAGATTTGTTCGAGCATCCCATCTAGGATCGGATTAAGACGATGATGGCGATTAGCAAAAATATTATCATGGATCTACTTCACATCTACTTCAGATTAAATCTCATCAAAATCTTTTCGAGCATTCCATTGGGGATCGGGTTAAGATGATAATGATGACTTGACAAAAATATTGTATCAATCAACTTTACATCGACTCTGGATGAAACCTTATCAGGATCTTTCTAAGCATCCCACTGAGGATCGGTTAAGATGATGATGGCGACTTGACAAAAATATTGCTATAGATCAATTTTGGATGAAACCTCATTGGAATCTTTTCATGTATCCCATTAAGGATTGGATCAAGATGATGATAGTGACTTGACAAAAATGCTGCCATGAATCGACTTCGGACAAACCCTCATTAGTACCTTCTCCAACATCCATTGATGGATGGGGACATTAGCTTGGTGAAATTAGTTGTCAAGGATCAACTATGGACCGACTTCAGATAGTAAGACTCTGGATCAACTCCAGATACTGAGGTCTTGGACCCTGTTCCAGATCTAAGACTTTTGCTTTATGAATGGTTAACCAAAGCAACGATTATACCAATGGAGAGAGACCATCATTAGAGACTGAGGGTCGCTCAATACAAGCACCAAAAGATAACAAAGAAACTTATTTCATTAGAAGAAAAAGTCCATTATGAAAAGGTTGCCGCCAGTGAAGAAGAAAAAAAGCAAATGCACAAAAATAACTAGTCGAGGTCCTTGGGCATGGGCTCGATGGTATGATCAGAGATCTCCTTGATAAGGCTCCTTACGGCATCCTCGTAGTGGGCTTGGGAGTTGGGTCCTCAGCTGGGGTGGGCTCATCCTTGTCCATCGAGTGTGCCCTGCCCTCATCATCACTATCTTCAAAACAAAGATCACTCAAGTTTAACTTGGAAAGCATCCGACCCAAGTGTCTCTTGCAGGCTTTGAAGCCGTACACATACGCTACCAAGGAGCCATTGGTGACCTCATTCTCAAACTCTACCAAAGCCTTGAACTCTTCGATGCCCTTGAGCTTGGCTTTTTCAACAACAGCCTTCGCCTTCTCCTCCTCGACTTTGGCCTTGATGAGTTCCATCCTATCTTCGGTAGCTTTGAGTGTTGCCTTCTCAAGCACTAAGGTTTCCTCGAGCTCGATCACTTTCTGGCGAAGCACCCTAGTAGCTTCGCACTCGATGGCCACCATGCCCTCCAGGGCCCTGACTCTCTCTCGAGCTACTAGAAGCTCGAACCTGACTCAAGAGGCCTCTTCTTCGGTCACCTTCTTTGTTTATTCGACAGCTTGCTTCACCTCCTCGATGGCCTACCTTGCTTCCTCCGTAGCCTTCATGCAAGCCTCGGATGTCCTGAGCTTTTCCTTTAAGGAGAGCTTTGCTCGGTTGAAACTGACCAAGCCTCACTGAGGATGGTGATACAATGTGCCAATTGCATAGAAAAAGTAGAGTCAGCAACCACAGCAACAAGTTGAAGACAAGTATGAATAACAAAAAAAAAGCTCATCCCAAGGAGGCCGACGTAGGAAGCACTAACGATCTCATCCAAGGGATGGATCTTTCTCTCTAACTAGTTGGTCAGCAGCAAAATCATCTTCACCAACTCTTCTGAAGCATGGAGTCATTTCTCTACACTCTTCTCACTACAATAATGAACCCTCCTTCACTCCTGAATAATGGGGGGCCCACCTTGGACTTTGCTGACCTACTCGGTGCCATGGGAGATAGTGGCAATGAGATAGGACAAGGCCAGGATGATACCTGCCTAACTGTCAGAGGAGGGGGCGAGGTCCGACTAGTTGATGGAGATAGAGTCCAAGCTAACTTCAAAGTTATCGATGTGGTGGATCGCAACAACTCGCCACCATCAGCTCATCCTCGATCTCCATTGGGTAGGCGCTCGATGTTCCCATGAATGGCGTCGAGGTTGGGGCAGGGGTAGGAAGCTTCAACTGGATACTCTTCAACTTCTTCAATGAAGACTTTCCATCCAAAGAATCTACTTTTCTCTTCAGAGCTAACTTGATAGACAAAAGGGTTGGCCTCATCGCTGTAAAATCGAGGAGAAAGTGGTTAATTTGAGTTCTAACAAGCAACCTAGAAAGTTTTTTCAATCAGAAAAGATGCTGGCCATACCTCGAGGCAACACCATACTACTGTCGACGTCGTAGAGATTCTATCCGATCAATAGTTCTTTAAGCTTAGGCACCTTAATGTCAAGTAGACTTTGATAATCTTTCTCATCCTTAAAAAGGATGGACTTGTCCTTGTTAGGAGATAAGTGGGGATCACCCCAAATCAGGTTGTTGCCCAGTGAGACAACCCAACAGGGAAGGGATAAATTAGATTTTTTAAAATTTTTATAAAATTAAAAACAAAAATATACTCAATTGAATTATACTAGATAAGAGTGCAATAGAAGCAATATATCTAAATAAGAAATATACTTAAGTAAATAAGAGCAAAATAGAAGTAAGCAAGACGACATATAAATACAATAGTTTATAGTGGTTCAGTATCAAACTCAGCACTTACATCCATTCTCTAAGTAACCTCTTGAGAGTTTGAACTATAATCCTTAAGATTAAAGTCCAATTATTTTGTTGTGCCAGTTGATTTTTCTTAGGCACACCAAACAAAATCTTTTTCTAAGTCACTAATAGACTTATATACAATCCAATTCAAAACTTAGATGAGTCTATCCCCAAGTTTCAATCCCAATTGAAACTTATTATAATAGAAAATTTAGATTATAAGACATAGCACAAATGAAATAGCTCTTTTAAGAGCAAATAATAAAATCAATGTAGCTTAAGTTGTGGAGATGAGGAAGCTTTGCAATCAATGTGCCCTTCTTTCTTATAAAAATTACTTGAAGACTGAAGAACTAGATGGTTGGAGATTTAATTTCTCTTCTTGAAAGCTCACTAAATGCTCAAAGTGATTTTTACTGATTTTTAGTCTTTCTTTTGCTTTGCTTGTGTTCTATGTACTTCTTTTGCTTCATTAATGCCTTTGACCCCATATATCCTTGTTAGAGTATCCAAAAATAGATTTCTAGCCGTTGGGAGGTAAAAACTAGTCATTGGAGGGCTTCTGTGCAAAACTACAATATCTAAAAATCTAACTATTGGAGCTGTCACTTGTAATAGAGTCGACTTAAACCAAGTCAGGAGTCGACTTGAGATATCTTTAAGTTGACTTGAGGTCTTCAGAAGTCGACTAAAGAAATGGTCTCAGAAAATATGCTCAATTATCTTTTTCATTACTAAGTCTTGATCAGTTAATATGCATTTCGGATGCTTACTATAAAATACCTCTAAAAAAGATTGGAAGATCCAAATGAATGATTCGGTACACTCATCTCACACCAGTATGTAACTGAATAGAATAGATTGCATATGGTGGTTAACGTTGACAAATGGTGCAAAAAGATATGCTATATTTGTTCGTCATGTATGCAATGTCAAATATCACCACATCAATGAAATATTGGTAAGACAATCTTAACTTCCCACCAATCCAAAAAATATTCTGTATACTATTGTCAGCATCTAATTGGATGGTGTAAGAGAAGGCTAGATTCTCGACTTGCCTTGAATAACTATTGTTTGTAGGTCAACATTGAATAACTATTTTTGGAGATTTGTTCTAAAATTACTCAGATCCTTCTTAGTAAAGTTTATACTTCGTATACCTCTATATAATTATAAGATAGCATCCATGATTTGTTGAATTGAAATATTTTGCTCATATAAAGTTTTTATAAACTCTGTCTTCTATGGTGATCTTTCTATATGATCGAAAAAAATAAATTTTCGATAAGCTATGAATTAGCTTATGATTATGAATATCATGATGCATTATGACTTCTCACTTACCAACTTCATTCTTTCTAATATATATTTTTGCTTTACATCCAATGCCAATGTTCTGTCCTTCCTTGCACGATGTTATGGGTGTTGCATGATCTTGCCCATCAACTAACATATTGATTTTGGGCTTATATACCCCTTCTTTACAACATATAAATTATTATCTGTTAATCTCCTTACCCTTGAAGGATTGATAAAATGATCCCTTTCAAATATCAAATTCTTTGTTATATGCATATTAGTTGTAAGCTTCTATTACTTATTTTTGAGTATCAAAAGTCATGCCTTCATGCAATGCTAAACCTTTAACATTCTCTAAGTTTAGAGTTGAGTCAATACAATCTTCTCTAAGTTTGGAGTCTGATCAATACAATCTTCTCTCTCAGAAGCTGTCTCTACATGTTCAATGTTGAATGAGTTGGAAGTATCATCTAGTGAAATATAATCATGCACATTGCTTTCTCCCCCAACAAAACTAGCTGGTGAGCTAAAGATGGTTGTTATGTTGTCATCGTACATATTTTTTACGTCCATGATATGTATAATTTGATATAATTATTGCCAATAGAATAGAGTTAATATAAGTAGTACTCAAATGCATATATCAATTTTACTGATGCATATCAAATTTAAATCGTGTTAAATATCAAATTCAAACTGGTGCTATACTATTAAAAAAAAGTGCTATAGTACTAAAATCAAAAATATAGCCAGACATCTCAAACTACAACTCATGCTAAAAGTTAATCATTTATCATTCAAACAAATATAAATATAATTGTTGAATATTAAAAGATCTTATAATTAGTATATCTGAAGTTCCAACTTGATTAATAATATTTAAATAACTTTATCAGACAACATTGAAAAAAGTACTTATTTATTTTCTTTACAAAAATAATATTTTTTGAATAAATATTGTTCTTATTTAAATAATACAATTAAAAAATTATTACATATTATTCTTTTTCATATCATAGTTGTTGGGAGAAATTTCGTCTGGGCCGAAGATAAGAAGAGACCGGAGGCCCAGCATGTTATCAATCTAACCAGTCCACTGTCAGTGCCAAAAGATCTTCATCAGCCATGCTGCCCCATGTATTTCATTAATTTTTGATTGTGCATCATCCACTATGCATATGTTACGAGGATTGCCTTGGGATATTTGAACCTGCAGAGGCATTAATTGCCTCTCTCCCTCTCACCCTATCCTCTCATGGGAATCACAACAAGACAAAAGGAAGAGAGGAATAGATGGAGGACAAAGAAAAAGTGACGGAAGAGGAAGACAAAGGAGAGGATGTGCCCGTACATCCGGCTTCGGCCTGTGGATGCTTGCACCTTCGCACGCATCCGACCCCACCTAAGCCTCTGACCCTGGCATTAGCCTCCACTTCTGACTTTGCCCATCGACCCCAAAAAGCCTCTTTATAGCTCCATCACATCATCCCATTAAAAAATAGGAGTGGTCATGGATAGGGTGAAGCCATGCTGCTCTCAAAGTCTCGAACTGTTAACTATCATTGATGAGAATGGCCCCCCGTACTATGATCTGATACCACTCACCAACCCAGAACATCAAAGAGCTAATATGTTGGGTTGGTACTTCAACCATATAGAAGACACATGCTAGAAGAGCTCCCAAGGCTACAACACCGATCCCCACCCCAATTATCGACTCTAGACTTCGGCAAGCGACCTCAGTTTGGACGGCTAATACTCACCTCAACCGAGTCTTTAGCCATCGGCCCAAAAGCGATGTGGCATCGAGCTGAGGGAAGCCCCAACTTTAGTGTCTTTTCCGAACATCTTTGACTATTTCTTACTCCTAACCAGCCTCGGAGCCATTCACTATTATAACTCATTACTTTGGGGAGATCGACCCTCGCACGGTCCTATCAAACCATGTCACCCTATGTGGGACCAAGCCGGTTCAGCATCCAACCAGACCAACGGACCTCGAACTTCAACCCTCGACCTCGACTCCAGTATTCATACTAAGCTCGCTCCTATCGGTACATGACCAACCCGAGACCTATCTCTCCACATGACCAGTCCGAGGCCTACCTCTCTCGATCTATGGTTTGACTGCTGCGCCTGATAACATTTATCTGAAGTCTCCAAGCAGCTGTCAAGTCGGATCATTAAAGACAACAGCTTATCATGATGACTCTTAGAGACTTTCCTACAGTGCAGTCACTTCATCCCTTCAAATAAGATAGACAGCCCTTGTTAGGAGGCTCCTACCCTTATAGTGCGGCCCCCACGTGCTATGAAGTGACAATATTTAAGAAAGTCAGAAAATCAGGTACGGCACCGCTCAGAGACATAATTAGGGGTAAAAAGATCCTTTACGATCTTCTCCCTCTCTCTCTCCAAAGGCTCCCACTTCATCTATATAAAGAGGTAAGCAAGGGTCCTCCAGGTATGCCTTCTATTTCTTTTATAAATACTCGCTCTTTTTTACCTGCTGTGAAAAATCTAACTTAAGCGTCGACGAGTTTCCACCAGGGTCAACTCCGATGGGGACTTTTTTTGCAAGTCCAGCCACTGTCGACCCACCGAACATCATCTTGCTCCAGCATCTCCAGCCCAAGAAGAATTTCACCCGCAACAATAGTAATAATAGATATTTGACTAATACAGATTATAGTACAAGAATAAAATACAATCAAAAAGCATATAATCCTTATCCAATGGATTAAAATTCCAAAGTCCAACCATCCACTCTCTGATAAATTAAACTATATGTGAGTTCTCATAATCAAAGAGTTTCTATTTAATAGATAAATAATAAAAATATTGAAAGTAGTTTACTACTTGTGTAGGCCAAGATGACATAATGTTAGAAGGAGATTATAAGCATTCTCAACATACACTAGTAACATCATGAAGGCTAATAATATAAAAAGATTTAATTAATAGAGAATATTGTTCTTCTATGTTAATATAGGGTTCAATATCAAATACAGTCCCTAATACAAAAAGTAGCTATTAAAATATGCAACTACTAGCTTATATAGAACGTTAATTATAAGCAAGTAACTGTCATTAAAATGTTGTATGATCATCTATAGGTAAATAAAATTATATTATGAAATTTTATTTATTATCTCATACTTATTTTTTGAAATATCATATACATATTTCATACACTTAATAAAATATTTAGCTTCTAATGACGTAATAATAATCAAAATATACCTTGCACTCAATTAGTAGAGAATAAAAGATTCCAACATTTGGCAAGATGAAGAGAGAGGAAAGAGATATCTCAGATAAATGATTTTGGTGAGAGAGGGATAAGCAGAAGAGAGGGAGAGAGAGAGAATGAGAGGATGGGTCATGATTCCGATGAGAGAAATGGAGAGAGAGTTTCAGATGGAGAGAGAGAGAGATTGAGAGGTGTTTGCAATCACCTTACAAGAGAGAGAGAATTAGAGGAGTTTATACTAATGACAAAGATGGAAAGAGAGAGAATGTAAGATGTTTGCACCGAAGAGAAAGAGAGAAGGGAGAGAAGTTTCTATTGGTGAGGTGTTTATGCTGAGAGAAAGAGAGAGGAGTTTCTGCCGGCAAGAAACAGAAGGAGAGAGAGGAAAGAATACTATTTGAAAGAGATCTCATCCCTATTAACATATATTTTTTTATTATTTCAAATGCCATCTCATCCAAATAAAAAGTTTACAACTAGAGAGCTTCTTTTTTCTAGTCCCATCCCTATTAAGACATTGTTTATTCTCAAATACTAACTCATTGAAACAAAAGCCAATGTAGTCCCATCCCTCATTTATTACTTCTCTTAAAATAAAAAATAATGCTGACTAAGCCACACGGCTTCCAAACCCTCTCCATTAGCTTTTTAGTGATGCATCAAGATTCGTGCTGATCCTATAGTGACCTGACCAAATTTAGGCTCAAGTCCGATCAATCCGAGCTCAGTCATCTTTCTCTCTCTCTATATATATATATGTATGTATATATATATATATATGTATGCATGTATGTATGTATGTATATATGTATGTGTGTGTGTGTGTGTATATATATACCGAACGTCCTACATCCATACTATCTGTATACACATGCATACATACATACATATACATACATACATATATATATATTATGTATGTATATGTATGTATGTATGCGTGTGTATACAGATAGTATGGATGTAGGACGTTCGGTATATATCAATTGAATGTAGCATTCTCAATGCTCTGCTGTTGTGTGTTTTGGCTGCACCTGCTCATCCACTGACTCTTTCAACCAAAAAACTGTGCTGATGTTCTGCCTTTCGTAGCACCAGCGGCTGATCGATTCCGAGTCCAAAAGCAGCAGAAAGAAAGAAAACGTAACAGAAAATGCTCTTTTTCCGACGGATCCCCGCAACGTGTCCGCGTTTTCTTGGAACCCGGCCATCGTAACCCCACTCCTCCAGCCGTGAGAAACGTTCGCCATTAACTTTCTCCATTTTACCAAAAATACCCACCTCGATTCTTACCGCCCTCACTTGATCCTTATAATTACTTTATTTTTTTCCCTTTTTTATTCTCTAATCCCATGATCTGAGGGATTTGTGAAGGGTAATTTTGTCATTTCTCCTAAGCCGCGCAGCGTCCATAGGTTCGTAAATTTTAAAATTTAGCCCGTGACTGCACAGAGAGAGCCAAAATGGTAACCACATTCTGTGCGCTTCTGCTGTTAAAAAAAGTGAACGTTAAAAGAATAATGCTAAAATAAAAGGAAACACGGTTTCCAATTTCACACAGGAATACCCGCATAGATCTTTCCACGTGGACTTCGGATCAACCGTTGCTTGTGCCTAGGTTTGGAACTATTGATGGCTGTCGTGCCATCCGCATAGAAATCTTTCATGTGTCGTTCAATAGTATTTAAATTTTTTAATTAAGATATATATATTTTTAAATATAGAAACTATATGTTTGTTAAAGAATTAATTTTAAAAAAAAAATGAAAAACTGATATCCTCCATCGTGGGCGCTTTTCATATCCTTCCTCTTTGGCAGCTCTCGCGCTTTTCAGATGCAATGCATGCCCTCAGAGATTAGAGAGAGAGAGAGAGGGAGGGAGAATGGACTCGGGACTCGGGTCCTCCTCAGTGCCATGGAGATGGATTGAGAGGCCGCCCACCTTCTCTCTCTGCTGATTTCTCCTCTCTGCCACAAAAAGGAGTCGTACTTGAGCACAGTAAGATCCTTTTCTTATGCTTGCATTGCTTTGATTGATTTTATTTTGGTGGGGAAAGAGCAGTGAGTGTTTCTGCTTCGCCTTTTAACCTAAATGGTAAACGGAAAGAAAAGAAGAACTTTTCGAGATGGGTAGATTTTGAAATCACCGGCTTTAATGTCTTTTATTTTTGAAATCACGAATTTTGTTTTATATATATATATATATATATATATATATGGTTTTTTTTTTTTTATTTCTTGAATAGAGTTCTTGTAAAGTTGTGATTTTGAAGCGTTTCCTAAAAAATACTCTATTTCTTTTTTTTTTAAGAAAAATGAAAGGGAAATGTTGATTTTTGAAGCAATTTTTTTTTGCTTGGAATCAATTTTGTATTTTGAGGTGCTTGTTACAACGGAGGGTATCTTTTCTGTTCCTAGGTTTGAAATGATTGCGAAGTTGTTTCTGTGTTTTAGGTTTTGTTGCTGTTGATCACAGTTCCCCCCCGATCTGGGCTCGAAGTGCAGTGACTGGTAAAATGCTCTTAGGGCGTTCATCGCTTCTGGTCTTATATAATTTTTTTTTTTTTTTTTGGGGGGGGGGGGGGGGCGGTTCTAAGTTACTCAAGTAATTGGTAAGTAAGTGGTAAAGGGAATGCGGGAAGTACCATTGTGCAAATATTCTTATTAATTTTCTCATCCTTTATCTTTGCAAAGAAATTTAGTAACAGTTCCATTTGCTTGTTGCATGTGTTTGGATTTTGAATTCAAATTAATGGGCCCTCATCCTCTTTATTTTCTTCTTAGTATGGTACATTTTAGCCACACTTACTTGTTAATTCTTGGTTTTTCTCTACTTTGCATGTGCAAGGGAAGGGACGGGAATACGATGAAATGGATTTCTCTGAGCTGACGAAGGTCATCTTTGATAGAATTCGAAAGCTTGAGCCAGAGAATGCTATCAAAATCTTAGGGTGCCTTTTCTTGACGGCACCCAGTGAGCAGCAGATGATTCAGGTAGCCTTAGGCCCTGATGAGGAAATCCATTCTATTATCGATGATGCGAAGTCCACGCTCAGCATGCTATGTTCTAAGCCAATTTTGGCTCAATCGATTCCCGATCATGCATACCCATTTGGTTCTTTCTCCACCGCCGGGCCACGCCCCTTCCCTTCACCTGCTACTATTATTCGTGTCCCTGCCCCTTACCTGGAGCCTCGGCTTGCTTCTGATCGGCCACCTCCCATCCGCAACCTAGATTTTGCCCCTCCCAATCCAAGTTCTAGCTCCATCGGAGACGACTATGCTCTTCGTAGCCAAGCTCGGTTATCAGGATTTGAGGAGCAGCTGGATCCTGTGCACTCCATGGGACCCGAGAACCTTAGCAATTATTACTATGAGGAGGACGGTCTGGCTTCTAGAACCAGCGGGAGATCACCCAACTTCCTAGAATTTCCTTTCAAGGCTTGCCATTACTTCTACAAAGGATACTGCAAGCATGGTGCAAACTGTAGGTACTTTCATGGTCACTCCATCCCAGATGGTCGATCCCAGATATATGGCCCGAACCTGAATGAGATGGAAAGTGAGGACCATGGCGTCTCACATGGATCACTGGAGAAGCTTGAAATGGAGCTGACAGAGCTCTTGAAGGAAAGGAGAGGGATGCCTGTTTCTATTGCTTCATTGCCTTTGTTGTATTTCGAGAAGTATGGTAGGAATCTTCAGGCAGAGGGGTACCTAAGTGAAAGCCACCGGCATGGGAAATCGGGTTTCAGCTTGACAAAGTTGCTTGCTCGCTTGAAGAATAGTATCCGACTCATAGATAGGTATTTACATGTACTTCTTTGGGGACTTCCTGTGCCTCTTTTCTTGTGTATGAAAGCATAAGAAGACTAAGCTGATTGTGATTGTGCTGTCCTGGTTTAACTTACATTTGAAGGATAGCAAAACCCATATATGCGGTCTGGAATCTCTCTCTCTCTCACTCACACAGAATTATACTGGCAGTACCTAGGCTGTTGGGCATGCACATGGCTTTTATTCTTCAAGCAATCAAAAATATGCATCGGCACACACACAAAAATGATATATAGTGGACCCTCGATGGTAGTTTATGTAATATCCCTGCCTCCTTAGCTAAAGTTTATTCTGGAGTTGCAGGCCTCATGGGCAGCATTCAGTAATATTACAAGGGGATGCACCAAGGTACATGGAGTACAGGAATGAGAACGGTGATCCTGGAACAACACCTGCAAGCTCTCATCAGATTTATCTTACATTTCCAGCAGAAAGCACTTTCACTGAGGAAGATGTTTCAAACTATTTCAAGTAATTATATGCCAAGCAGTATTGTGAAATTAAAGGAGTTTCGTGTGTTGTTTTTGTCATTTCTCACTCTGTAGCTCTCTTTTCTCCTGTATTTATCAGGCAATATGGGCCGGTTCGTGATGTGAGAATTCCTTGCCAAGAGAAACGCATGTTTGGATTTGTAAGCTTCCTGTATCCAGAGACTGTGAAACTAATATTGACAAAGCGAAATCCCCATTACATCTCTGGTGCTCGTGTTCTAGTTAAGCCATACAAGGAGAAGTCAAGGATCATTGACAGGTAACGATTTGTAGGTAACATGCCGTCCACTTTCTGAATCTCATTGGTCAAAAAAAAATAAATGCTGAATCTCATTGCTCAAAAAACTTTCTCAATCTTGAAACCATTACATGAGCAACCTTTGAAAAGGCTTCTGACTTTGCTTTTATTGGATTTTCTGTTGTCACTGTTATATCAAGCTAGATTTCAAGGAAATTTGCATGCATTGTTGTTGTCGTCTGCAACTTTGTTACCATTGACGTGGCAAGCATTTGTTTATATTCTATGTCTTGGTATCCTTTTTATGTTACACGTCTACCCATCCTTTTTCACATTTCTTGTGGCACATGTGTTCTACAAAGAGCATAAAGAAGGAGCAGGGTTTTATCTTGACCTGGTTAGTACAAAATCAACCATTATATAGTGCACTCATTTCTGTCATACAAGTGCCTGAGATGATGCTCTTGTATGACTGTCTAGCAAAGTTGAAGAACAAGATCATCACCTCAGGTGAAGTTTTGAACTATCTATTTAGATTTCTGTGTTTGGTATAAACATGAAAGCTTGCTGGATTGTTTCTAGCTTCTAATTTGGGTGTTTATGTTGTGTGCCTATGTGTCTCTTTTGCAGTTTAGAGGTGCAAATTGTTGGCTGAGCCAGTTTTCTGTAGATGTGTCTCAAGTCAATGTGTTTCTTTCTCGGTTTTCAAATGAGTGTCTAGTAATATTAGAAACCTCCATTTCTTTAGTGACTTGCCAGAATCATGATAATGTCAACTTCGAAGGAAAGATTGGGATTCTCAAAAAATTTTAAAAGCACTGGGAAGGTGCCAGAAGTATATTAGTACACTAATACTTGAGTAAGAAGGTAAAGATCCTGTAACAAGAAGATTTGACTTTCTTCATGTTCCAAAAATAGAATTGAATTATACCAAGTCAGATATTGGGATAAAATTGGAGACATTCATATTTCAGTTTAACTTAATTGGTTTATTGGGCTGTGGTAAAATGCAAATATTTTCCTTGAATTTTAAGTTGCACTATTATTTAATTAAAAACGTGCAATCTGTTCCAGTTATCTGTTCCATCAATCTTGTGGTGCATAGGGCACCAAACAAGGTTCTAGAACTGGCTTTTGATTTTGGGCCTCTTGGTAGAGTTTTAATTTCAATAGTTTTGGCAATATCCCTCCAATTGTCATATTCTGGTCAAAAATGTGCTAAAAGTTCAAAAAGAAGAAAAACTCAAGATAAAGTTTTAAACATCATTTTATTGTGTTTTGTCTAAAACCACAGTTTGTATAGTTTGGGTGAGTTTTAGGTTGAAAGTAAATTGTTTTAATGCATTATATATTGCACTTTTCTTTATTTTTTTCTAATTTGCACAATTTTTTTATTTTTTAATGCTTTCACATATTTACTCTAATTTTTGCCTTTAATCAAACTATATCTAAGCATACTTTATTCTATTTCATTTTAATGACCTGTTTAAGAAAGAAAGAAATGTGCCTAACCATGTTCAATTGTATTTCATTATGATAACTCATCTAAATGAGAAGCCAAGGAAAAAGTTGTTTGAGCATTTTTTTAATTTTATTTAATGAGAATAACTCATCTAAGCAAGAAAAAACACATACAAATAAAAAGCCATTTCATTTTGCTATTTCATTGTAATGTATAATTTTATGCTAAAAGAAGAGGAAAAGGAAACGTATGCAAGTAAGATCATAGGAACACATAATGGTGTGATACCTTCAAATTAGTTCACAGATCAAGATTGCATCTTTTTGTCTCCTCTAATAACAAAGCTTAGTAAAAAAAGGTTGATGAGAACATTATAGCCTTAGATAAATGTGATATTGAACGATGCTGCATTTTAGAAAATACTAGCAAATTATGTATAGAACTAGATTTGGCTACACTCGAGTGGTCCACTCAAATCTGATTAGGTCTACATTGGATAATGGAGGTCCCATAACAATAATTCAAGTCATTGGATGTGATCTACTGCCTCTAAATTGCTTATATAACAAAAATTATGTGATTTGGAGATCCTTAGCCTATTATGCATCAAGCGATCAAAAAACACATATAATTTAATTTTATTCAGGTTGTCCAATTTTTGACTACTTAATACATAGGCTAGAGGTCTCCATATCATATGGTTTTTTGGTAAATAAGTAATTCAGAGGTAGTAGATCACACACTTAATGGCTGGGACTATTAATGTGAGATCCTCGTTATCCATTATAGGTCCAACGAGATCTGAGTAGAGATCTACGCAACTGTAGCCAAGTCTAGCTCTCTCTCTCTCTCTCTCTCTCTCTCTCTTATATATATATATATATATATATATATATATATATATAGGGGCAGACTTAGATAAGATCGATCGGATTTGGGCTCAGATCTGGTCAAATCAAGACTGGATAATAGGGGTCGTACATCGATAATCCAAGTTGTTGGATGTGATCTATTATCTCAAAACTGCTTGCACATCAAAAATTATATGATTTGAAGACTCCTAGTCTATGCATCAAGTGATTAAAAAATACATCTAATTTAATTTTATTTAGACTGTCCAATTTTTGACTACTTGATGCGTAGGTTAAAGGTCTTCAAATCATATGATTTTTTGTGTGGAAGCAGTTTTGAAGTAGTAGATCATATTCAAATACTTGGATCATTTATGTAGGACCTTTATTATAGAGTTTTGATCTGACCAAATCTGAGTCTAAATCTGGTCGACCTGATTCTAGTCTGGCTCGCTCGCTCTCTCTCTCTCTCTCTATATATATATATATTTATTTATTTATATATATATATGTATGTATGTATGTATGTATGTATCTCTGTGCGTGTGTGTGCATGCATGCGTGGGTGCATGTGTGTTTACTTGTGAAACAGAAATAAAATCAAAAGCCATCAGTTTTGGTCTCTCTTTGTGTGTATGTGTGTGTTTGCTTGTGAAACAGAAATAAAATCAAAAACCATCAGTTCTGGTCAAGTTTGAAACTGGAAACCTAAAAATTTCAATTAGTTTTGGACTGGTTTGTCCGAAATGGATAGGTTTCAATTGAAATCTCAAACCTTGGCACCAAAATGCTGGGTGCAGTCGAGGTTCGCTCTGAAGTGGATACCTGGGTTTCTGCTTTAGGCTGGTTTGCAATATATGGAGATTCATTTTTGCCGTTATGAGCTTAGTGGTGCATTAAAAGGTTATCATGGAGCGGTTACGATTCTCAAGGCCCTATGTACTGCAAGCCAGTACATTAGAAATTCAGTGTCTGCTTTCTAGGGTGGTTTAACTGCAACTGGAAAAGCTAGAGTTGGATAGTAAAATATATTAATTTACATATTTGACTTGTTGATTTAAGTGGATAACAGAATGATCTCATAGATGCTTGGATTTATGAAACTTCAAAAAAGAGAGATTCAAAACTTATTATAAGCAAGAAAGACAAAGAGGTGGGGGGGGTGTGTGATGTAATTTGGTTAGTCTGATTTGGGTCTTTTCTTAAAGTGGCCCATTGTAATTGCGCAATCCAGGCATATATGCATGGCCCCTAACATGGTTTCCTTCAACTAATCATTGTGGCAAAACTGCATGCAGTTTTTTCCTATTAGTATTTTTCTTTTTTCCTATGCAGTGAATCCAGCTACATATATGAGTTTGATTGTTTGATGGTGGCACAATATCTATTATCATTTCTGCTCTGGCTATTCTTTTTGGTGCTGGGATGTTTCATCCTAATAGGTCCACTTAGTTTAAACTCTTTAAATAGCTGTGTAAAACATCATGTAATGATGACACGTATATAGCACATAGAGCGACACACACAAATGCAGCCTTTTATTTTAATTTTAGATTTCATCATGGGTGATGCCAAAATGTTTTTCTTTTCTTTTTTTTTTTTTTTTTTTGCATTGCAGAAACTATTTGGAGAAAGTTGAGCCTGCAATTTATCATCCTCACTATGTTGAAATGGATCCTGTGCTCCATGCAAGTGGGTGGACCTTTCCTAAAAGCAATATATATCTTTGTCATTTTATTTTGTCTCATAAGTCCCTTCTTTTTATATTAGGAATTTCTTCATTTCAAAATTCATTAAATATCATTTCCTTTTCTTATTAGTGCAAAGGGAATCTGGTAGATCCAGATTAATCAGAAGGCAGCAGATGGAGGAACAGGAAAAATTGGCTGAACTTGAGAGAAGGCATCTCTCTGAGCTCAACTTAGCCATCAAACCACACTCTCAATTCTCCTACTTAAGTAAAATGGAGGCATTTGAAGTCTCAGAAGGTCTGGTGAATTTTTCCTGATTGAAGAAGAAATGTTCTTATTTTTGGATTTGTCTTGTGCACATGACAATTGTCATCTCAATGTTGGTCCAGGTCAAAATAATTTCCTGATGGCAGATCATTTCAGCCATATGCTTGATGCTCTGAACAATGAATCCACGAGTGATAATAAAAGCAAGCATTTAAGCAACGGTAATGGTGAGCAGGGAAGGTAAGCTGAAGCAGTTGATTTGCTTAGGAAAAAATAGTAACTGCCTCCAAATTAGAAGCTTGTATTTATTCTTAACTACATTTTTATAGAATTGGTTCCTTAAACATAAGTTATACTTGTTACTATGCCACAATCAAATTTTGAATTTGTTCATTTTCCACCCATGTGTTGATAACTCCAATATTTTATATTACAACGAAGTAGAACCAGTATGCCAGCAAACAAGAGAAAATAACAAGGGAGGAATTTATTTGAGAAGATAGCTTGTTGCCTTCAATCACCTTGCATAGAAACTGGTTCTACTTGGTTGCAATGAAGGGTGGTGGAAAATTTGATTATGGTGGAAAAAAGTTAACTTTCAGGTTAAAAAACTTTAAGGTTCTATCATTTAATTTGCGTTTAGCAGGTTCATTCAGCCACTTTTCCAAAGAGTTCTCCACAATAGCAATGCAATTGCGTTCTTATTAATAATTTTCTTTATTTATTTCTTTGTCATGGAGGATCATCATCACAATAATTGATTAGGATCTTCTACTGAAAATAAGTTAATGGATTTTGGGTACTCGTCGTTTGCAGCAGCAGCCAAATTGATCTTCCAGAGAGCCCATTTGCATCACCACCAGTGGAAAGCAGCATTTCTGCAGTCATATAAAGAGTTTGTTCTCCAGTTAGATAGAGACAGTTTCATCTGCTAACTTAACTGATAAGGTCCTAGCCGGTCACATACCCAACAGTCAGAAGAACAGATGCTTCTCTGCAAGTTACTTTTGGAGAAGGTTGAAGTAATGATACAAATACAGCTAAAAAAGGTCCAAACTTCACTGTTATCAAAGAAGCATGATTTCGGTGATGCCTCAGAAAAGAAAAGGTTATATAGGGAGGAATGAAGTCAGCAAACATGCAGGATTCAGAAAGTAGTTGGTGGTTACATTAGTCCAACATCAAGAAGCTGGTGAGAATGACCATTTAAAAGTGAATGGTTTTTCTTGATAAAATATTGTGGATATTTAGGTCAGCCGCAAATAAATTAGTACCTTGGAGAAACATATGGTATAAAAAGGTCTTTCTAGTTTTAGTGAATTCGGAACTGATATTTATTTAGTGATTTTCCATACTGTAAGCAAAACAAGAACCCAAAAGTTGTGGTTATGGCTATGGTCTTTCTAAAATTTATGATGCTCTCTTCTGGCTTGGTACTTATATATACATCATAATCTGCGAAAGTCTGTGCAGGAAACCATCTGGTGGATTTCATCCTTAGCAAGTGTATATCCAGTTAAATTATTGTTTTGTTTGTGAGTGATGCTAGAGTTCTGCGCTTGCAAGGAAAAACTAAATACTTGTATCATGTGGTTTTTGTCATTTGTGATATACAAAAGCTGTGGGGCTCACAAAGCCACCTAAAAACAATGCTGAAATAAGTACTGTTTGGCCTCAATGGCATGCAGGGGTGCTGGGTCTCTTTCATTCCAGCTCTTTACAATTATTTTGCCTCCTTTTACCCTGTCCATGCCTAAGGCCAAATGGGTAATGTTCTTGAAATGGAGCTCTAAATCTTTCTATTAGCCGGTAAGGGTTGCCCTTCGGGTTCTTGGGACCATAACTAGCATTTGCCTCTGGTTGTCGTGGTGTGCTTGTGTGGCTCCATTTATATGCCGACCATGGTAGCTGATTCACTCGCATAGAATTGTCTCTGAGTGAGAGAGAGAGAGAGAGTTAATTCATGCATTTATAAGAAAGGATTATTGTTGTGAACACATTGATCATTTTATATCTGAATGGTGCAGATTTCTCTGACCCCATGAAAGATAAGGAGAATGTTTGGTTTCTTTTGTTTTTTTTTGCTACAAGAATGTCTTCATATAATATGCATACAAGATAAGTCTCAGGTTGTTTCACCAGTCATGCTATCTACCTTGAAGATTTTGTCGATATTTGTTCCTTCGCAAGTAATAGGATTTAACGTCGGTTAATTGTCATCACCAAAACCAAGCTTTGGGATGTTCAGACCTAACTTCCCATATCCGAGAGATGCTTAAGCTTGAGTAGAGCTCAGTTATAAATGGCCAAACTAGTTTCCTAATAAACTGAGCTTAGTTGAGCCTGATATCAGCCCTAGCATCTTTTTCCTTCCACCAAAACAAAAAAAAAAAAAAAAGCAAGAAGAGAGAGAGAGAGAGAGAGAGAGAGAGTATCATGTTCTCCGTTAGCCAAAAAAATTCATGCTTGACTTTACTTTTATGTCAACAGCTGGAAAGTTGAGGCATGAGCGCTGCTTGTTAATAAGTTGAGACTGATAGCTCCACTTATTAAGCCAAGACCAGTGCAAACGCTAAACACAATGCGTCGGGCAAGACAGACAAGGAGCTAAGTGTGTATCAATTAATAATCCAATGCATCCTAACATAATTATAATAGGGTGAACTATGAGAAGATTTTTGTTGCAACGATGATACCATGTCAAACTTGAAACAACCCTATCAAAAGTCGAGAATCGGTGGGGTAGTGTGGGGTATCATCACAGGAATCGGTAAAATACATGGTAATCGATGAAATACAGGTATTCTCATTAGGTTGTGGTAAATTTGACGTGGTATCACCATTGCAACGAAGTTTTTTTCGTGGACTATCCTTGATCTTGAGCCAAAAGGCCAAGAAAGATATTAAAAAGAGATGTTGCAATACAAGAACTTCCGAGAGCCATCCATCTTATTACTCCAGCCCCTAAACTTGCTTAACAATAGAATTCTGATAGGATTTGGTATTATAGTATTGATATGATCACATGAAGCACCATTGAGGCAAGTACAAATAGTGTAGATCAATTAAAGAAATTCATAATTATAGATGGCAATGAAAACGAGCATGTGTAAGGAACTAAAAACAGCAAGAATTCTAATGCGATCTCTTCAGACATCCGATAACACTGACATGAAGGGAGAATACCAACAACTTAATTTATTGGGAACTCTACTTTAATGTAGCTTAGCAGCCAATGAAGTAGCACTTTTTTCATGCTGGTTAGCAAGATTTATAATTTCTTTTTTCTGGATTCCAGATTGCGCTGATAGACTTGTATATGCCTCAATCTTTCAATCTATATAAAGATTTAGCGGCAAGTTTGACGAACTTTTAGTGGCATCTATAGCCAGCAAAATACCATCATTTCTATGGCTTGTAGAGCTACCACGAATGCTATAATTTGGAGGGTGATCCAATCTATATATGTTATTATGGTGGAAAATGAGCCGGTGACGTAGCATAACTTGATTGGTCCAAGTCAAAATTAATGTGGCATTCCACGTGACTGAACCAAGCCTACCTTAACCAGGTCGAAGAACTTGAACAAGCAGACTAGAAGATCTCCAAAGCCATATGTCATCCAAGGAGAAACTTTATTGCTCGAATGAACACTCTTCCAACTCAATGCCTACCCCAAACTAACTTGAATCTTCTCAACTCGACTAATGATTTACCCACCTTGTGTAGAAGGATATTTCCTCCATCAAGCCAGAGATAAAGATTACTATAATAGCCTCCCATGGTTACACTAAATCTTCTAGTGGTTATGATGCAATCCTACATGATACAGCACAACTCCAAGCTATTGCACTATGATTTTTATAAGATTTAGAATTGCAGTTATAAAGAGGCTATGAGCTATTGTAAGAAACATACAAATCCGATAATACATGTATCCCCTAATACTTTCACTATTACAATTGTTACTACTAAGCTCCTTATTCTCTCTATCTTCTTGCTCATCTTCTACTCAAAAAAAAAGTCTATGACTTAAGCATCACAGGGCTCAGTCGAAGTCAATCCAACAAGCTCTTTGATCTCATTTGCTGCCTTGTAGATTCACGAAAGTAACTCACATAATCAACCTCGAGATCGATAGCAATAGTTTGACATCATCAGTGGGAAAGGAAAAAATCTATGAAGCTTAAAAGAAACAACCATTGAAGAGTTACCCAACTAGAGTTTAATGGCTCCCTGCACAACTCCACACGATCTCAACCCCCTCAACTAATCATAGGAGCTATTGATGCCAAATAATTCAACTTGCTTATCCAGTAGATGTAAGCCCTTACAACTATGATGCAGGACTTACAACAATGGATCGTCAATCATTTTACTAGCCAGCCGAAACACCTGTGTAGCATGATGCAAAATAGCAGCTATTTTTGCCCCAAGGGCCTTGAGAAGGCATAGAGACAAGATTGTTCTAATTTCTCTCCAAAATAAGTTCCAACTCCAATGATTCCACCTACATGAGCCGAAAAAAATCTCTAGATGGGTGCCTGACCCCAATAGCAAGATCAAAGAGATATATAACAAGATCAAGGCCCTACAAGGGTAGAAGGTTGAAACAAGAGATGAGTTGGAGATAATGAATGAACCTCCCTTCACCAAAGAGATCATGGAGAAGCCCTTGCCAAAAAGGCTTAAGGTGCCTCAATTCAAACTTTATAATGGTACCACAGATTTGATGGACTATCTTAAGAGCTTCAAAGCTCTTATGCTAATGCAAGGAGCCACTAATACCATAATGTGCTAGATTTTTCCAACCACTTGCAAGAAGGCTGCTTGACTCTAGTAATCGAGCCTTGAATATGCTCTATCAGCTCCTTCATCTAGCTTAGTCACTAATTTGTTAGCCACTTTATCAATAGCAAGAGGCGAAGAAAAACTTTGATCATCCTATTTTTTTTTATCAAGTAGAGAGAAGATACTCTCCCTCCAAAGTTATATCAAGTGGTTCAATACTAAGTGTTGGAGGTTGTGAGTTAGATCATTTTATCACAGTAGCCATGATGATGAATGTGTTGAAGAGTTCACATTTCAGTTTTTTGCTCAAAAAAAAATCCTCCAAAGGATTTGACCAAACTCCTATCCCAGGAGGATAAATACATGCTAAGGAAGACATAGCTGATCGGAAAGAGATGGTAGGAGGAGGGAATGGTCGAAAACATCAAAATCACAAGAAAAAGGATGAGCGAAGCAAAAGGCACAATTAAGCAAGAAGCGCCATGTGACCTTAGAGTCTACCTTAAGAGTTTGAGGGGTATACTCCCCTCAATGCTCTGAGGACTTGGATCTTGATGGAGATTTGAGACCAAGAGTATCCATGTTAGCCTCAAAGGATAAAGATCCCTACTAATAAAAGAGACTTGAATAGATACCATCGATTCTATATGGACAACAAACACGATATCAAGCAATGCTTCTATCTATGGAATGAGGATTGGAGCACCAATAAAAACAAGCGAACCTTAGATAGACAGGACAGTAACAAACCACTCACTTAGATGGTTGCATCAATCTATGGAGGAGCTACGACAAGAGGAACATGCTTTTTAGCTTAGAAGACCGATGACCAAATGACTTGAGCACCACAACCAGGCCCAATAAGCTAAGGTCATCAGACGAGAAGAGCACTGAATAACCGAGCTCTAGCAATCCCAGGATGGACCATAGTAAGAACTGTAATATTAAATTTTGTATCTTTTGTTCTTAGCAATTAATGAAATCATGTTTCACCTTTTCTCCTAAACAACATTCCACAAAGTCCCAGCTAGATTGGATTGAGCAGATATTTCGAGGACCAATCCTTAGGACCTTTAGGATAAAAGGTTCTAGCTAGACTGAGCCAAGGAGATACCTTGAAGATCAATTCCTAGGGCCTCCATGATAAAAAGTTCCATCTAGACTTGGTTGAGAAGATACCCCATAGACCAATCCTTGGAACTTCTAAGATTAAATGTCTTAGCTAGACTAGGCCAAGGAGACACCTCAGGGACCAATCCATAGGACCTCTAGTATGAAAGTTCCAATTGGATTGGATTGAGAAGACATCCTAGGGACCAATCTTTGGGATCTCTGAGATGAAAAGTTCTAGCATAAACTAAGCTTGGATTGGAGGAAGCACACTTGGCCTGATCACTCAGGTACCAGCTATCTAAAACAACCCAATTGATTAAATGCCGATGGCCCCCAAAGACCGATGATTTCATTCTCAACCTCAGACATGTACTATGGAGAAAAATGGAATGGCTACTGAGGATCAGATTTTGCTATCTTGACCTCCCTACTTCTATAGAGTTTTGGCTATATTCTTATGGAATTCTAACCCTTCTTTTTATAGAGTTATAATTATATCTTTCCGACCTCTACAAAAATAACTCGACTTATTTGAAAAGTATTATTTTAGTCAATTTCTTTATGACATTTAGATCATATCTTGGTCTATCTCTAAAAGATGTTATCACCATAGTTCAACATATCTCCAAAGTGCTTATGGCTTTATCTTGTCTCAGTAGATATTCTGGCTTTATTGCAGCTCATTTATCTTATCATAATAATATGGACTTACATTGGCCTCTCTCTAAGGGCATTATTGATGCGGGACAACCCTAAAGAAGAGAGAAAAAAAATCAATCCTAATGATCAAGCTCTCTTCTGTTCATCAACAACAAATCACGTCCAGTCAGGGGCTCATTATTCTCAGGACAGACAGTATAGTTGCCTATACTCTGCTTAGGAGGTGTGATTGATTGATACGAGACTAAAGTGAGATCAATCTAAATGATACAGACGAATGCCATTCGAGAGATCAGTAAATAATTAGCAATAGAAATTTTCATAAACAGATAGCAGAAATTAAACATGCTCACGAGTAAATGCAAAAAAAGAAATAAGAATGGAACGAGAGAAAATAAAATATTAAACCCGTGAGAAAATCCAAAAAGATGATAAGAATCCAGATCGTGGTAGTTAAGAAACTACTCTGATTAGGACTCTTAATCTTTTAACCAAACAGATCCATCGATAAAGAACTAGGTCTTTACCAACATCGGATTAAAAAAAAATTAAAGATCAACTGTTAAGGAACGAAGGTCCTTGACAGCATATGATCTGTAGAATAAGAAATCACTCCTTCTCTTAGCACGATAGATGAAAATTCTGAAGGAGACAGATCTTCTCTTAACGGAATAGGCTTGCGTGGGTAGATGGTGGAGTCGATCAGAGTCACAGGAACACTGAATCTTAAGTAGAAGGAATAGGATAGAAAGTGGACCTCACACCCTCCCCTTGTAGGGCGATTTTGGGTCTCACACCCTCTCCCTCTTGGAGCAATTGACACAAGTATTTGTGGAGTTTGTAAAATCATTCATTATTTTTTTATGAAAGATACAAGAATTTTTATAGGACTCTAAGGGTCCTGTTTGTTTAGGAATCTCTTATCTTTACAAGGAAGAAATCAACCCTCCATAAAAAAGTAAAGCATTATAATCTATCATAGGAAAGAAATCAGCCTTCAACAAAATAAGTAAGTAGCCAAGAACTCTTCAGAAATTCTAAGGAAGAAATGAAACTCCATGTGGGTGCTTGATGCTTGACACAACTTGACATGAGCATGGCACATGCTGGCATGCATATTTCTTCTCTTGGCATGTGGAGAGTGGTGGCTCCAAAGGTGACGTGGACAAATCCAAGTATGGCCTTAAATTATGTTGCTGATTTTTGATAGCTCTGGTGTCCGCACCAATTCTCCCGAGGTGGAAAAAATTCGACCCTATCGAGTGTGGGTCGATTCCGCTCTGATGACGCTCAAGTAGATAGGGATCAATGCATTGCAGCTCTTCTCAAGTGATTCAGGTATCTTCAGACTCCGATCGACCTCGCCATCTGATCAGATACCGCTGATAGCCTCGACTCCGGATGGAAAGGATCTGCTCATCCAAAATTCTCTCAATCTGATCGTATTTTGCTGACATTTTGGCTAGTGGACACTCAGGGATAGGTTCGCTCTAAAAGGTTGGTTCAGGCTCAAATGGCTCACTAGGTATCCGAATTGATTTTTTATAGGCGACAAGATCTATAATGTTAAAAGTAGAGCTAATTCCAAAATCAGAAGGTAGGTCCACAACATATGCATTTGATCTGATTTTCTTTATGATCTTAAATGGATCTGTTCCTCGGGCATGTAACTTTTTCACGGTTCCGGGGGAAAACCGTTCAGGCCTCAATCGAACCATCACATAGTCTCCCTCTGCAAACTCTTGAACACGTCGATGAGAATCTGCATTCTGTTTATAAACTTTATTACTCATACTAATTTTTTTACTGATCTCTTTATGCAGACTCTTGACATGTTGTGCAAATGACTCTACAGATTCGAAAATCCTAGCATGCATGGGTAGTGGGATGAGATCTATTGGTGATGCGGGACAATCCTAAAAAGAAAATCAATCCTAATAATCAAGCTCTCTTCTGTTCATCAACAACAAATCACATCCGGCCAGGGGCTCATTATTTTCAGGACAGACAGTATAGTTGCCTATACTCTGCTCAGGAGGCATGATTGATTGATACGAGACTAAAGCGAGATCAATCTAAATGATACAGACGAATGCCATTCGAGAGATCAGTAAACAATTAGCAATAGAAAATTTCATAAACAGATAGCAGAAATTAAACATGCTCATGAGTAAATACAAAAAAAGAAATAAGAATGGAACGAGAGAAAATAAAACATTAAACCCGTGAGAAAATCCAAGAAGATGATAAGAATCCGGATCGTGGTAGTTAAGAAACTACTCTGATTAGGGCTCTTAATCTTTTAACCAAACAGATCCATCGATAAAGAACTAGGTCTTTACCAACATCGGATTAAAAAAAAAATCAAAGATCAACTGTTAAGGAACGAAGGTCCTTGACAGCATATGATCTGTAGAATAAGAAATCACTCCTTCTCTCAGCACGACAGATAAAAATTCTGGATGAGACAGATCTTCTCTTGACGGAATAGGCTTGCGTGGGTAGATGGTGGAGTCGATCAAAGTCGTAGGAACACTGAATCTTAAGTAGAAGGAATAGGATAGAAAGTGGGCCTCACACCCTCCCCTTGTGGGGCGATTTTGGGTCTCACACCCTCTCCCTCTCGGAGCGATTGACACAAGTATTTGTGGAGTTTGTAAAATCATTCATTGTCTTTTTTCATGAAAGATACAAGGATTTATATAGGACTCTAAGGGTCCTGTTTGTTTAGGAATCTCTTATCTTTACAAGGAAGAAATCAACCCTCCACAAAAAAGTAAAGCATTATAATCTACCATAGGAAAGAAATCAACCTTCAACAAAATAAGTAAGTAGCCAAGAACTCTTAAGGAATTCTAAGGAAGAAATGGAACTCCATGTGGGTGCTTGATGCTTGACACAACTTGGCATGAGCACGGCACATGCTGGCATGCATATTTCTTCTCTTGGCATGTGGAGAGTGGTGGCTCCAAAGGTGACTTGGACAAATCCAAGTATGGCCATATGGACCCAAAGCCAAATGCATTAAAATTTATTGACTGAAAATAAATAACTGAAGTAGAATCAATTTAATGATGCTTCTTCGATCCAAATCGAACTTAAATCATGTTGTCGATTTTTGATGGCTCTGGTGTCCGCACCAATTCTCCCGGGGTGGGAAGAACTCGACCCTGTCGAGTGTGGGTCAATTCCGCTCTGGTGACGCTCAAGTAGATCGGGATCAATGCGTTGCAGCTCTTCTCGAGTGATCCAGGTATCTTCAGACTCCGATCGACCTTGCCATCTGACCAGATACCGCTGATAGCCTCGACTCCGGGTGGAAAGGATCTGCTCATCCAAAATTCTCTCAATCTGATCGTGTTTTGCTGACATTTTGGCTGGTGGACACTCAGGGATAGGTTCGCTCTCAAAGGTTGGTTCAGGCTCAAATGGCTCACTAGGTATCCGAGTTGGTTTTTTATAGGCGACAAGATCTGTAATGTTAAAAGTAGAGCTAATTCCAAAATCAGAAGGTAGGTCCACAACATACGCATTTGATCCGATTTTCTTTATGATCTTAAACGGACCTGCTCCTCGGGCATGTAATTTCTTCACGGTTCTGGGGAGAAACCGTTCAGGCTTCAATCGAACCATCACATAGTCTCCCTCTGCAAACTCTTGAACACGTCGATGAGAATCTGCATTCTGTTTATAAACTTTATTACTCATACTAATTTTTTTACTGATCTCTTTATGCAGACTCTTGACATGCTGTGCAAATGACTCTGCAGATTCGGAAATCTAGCATGCATAGGTAGTGGGAAGAGGTCTATTGGTTTTCTAGGTTGATATCCATGAACTACTTCAAAAGGACTCATGCCAATGGACCTATTAACAGAGCTATTATATGCAAATTCGGCTCGGGGCAGCAAAAGATCCCATTACCCATATGTTCCCCAATCAAGCAACGCAAAAGATTTCCAAGACTTCTATTAACCACTTCGGTCTGACCGTCTGTTTGCGGATGATAGGCAGAAGAAAACTTTAGTTTTGTGCCTAAAAGATGCCATAGGTTTTCCAAAAGTAGCTCATAAATCTAACATCCCTATCAGAAATAATGGTTTTAGGCAATCCATGTAGTCTAACAATCTCATCAAAGTATATCCTTGCAACTTTCGACGCATCAGACGTTTGGCAACAGAGCAAGAAATGAGCCATTTTTGAAAATCTATCTACAACCACTAGAATAGAATCATGCTTCCTAACTGTCCTAGGTAATCCCAAAATAAAATCCATACTAACATCTTGCCAAGGACAGTCTGGTATAGATAAGGGTGTATATAAGCCGGTGTTTTATTTTCTCTGCTTGGCCACGGCACATGTTCTACATTGGGCAACAATTCGGACGACATCTCTTTTCAAGCTTGGCCAAAAGAACTGGGCTTCTACCAACTCTATAGTTTTATTCCTGCCAAAGTGTCCAGCTAATCCTCCAGCATGTAATTCTCAAACTAAAAAATCTCTTAAAGATGTACGGGGGATACACAGCCTAGTTTCTCTAAATAGGTAACCATCCTGAAGGGTATATCCACTACGTTCTCTAGATGGCCCCTTACGTAAAGCGGTAAGTATGTCACCAAAATCTGGACACTCCTCATAATTTTCTTTAACCTTATCAAAACCAACAACTTCTATACTAACGGTGGACAGCAAAGTATGACGACGACTCAGGGCATCAGCAGCACGATTCTCTACACCTGCACGGTGTTTCAAAATAAAAGTATAGGCTTGCAAAAACTCGACCCACCTACCGTGTCTATGATTCAATTTCTTTTGAGAATTCAGGAATCTAAGGGCCTCATGATCAGAGTACAAAATAAATTCTTGCGGTAGTAGGTAATGCCTCCAATATCTTAAAGCTTGAATTACGCATAAAACTCCTTATCATAGGTAGAATACTTGAGTTTAGAATCGTTAAGTTTCTCGCTAAAGTATGCTACCGGATGACCTTCTTGACTAAGGACACCACCAATCCCAACTCCAGATGCATCGCACGCTACTTCAAAAACCTTAGAAAAATCAAGGAGACGTAAGATTGAGGCATGAGTCATCTTGTCCTTAATGTCTAGAAAGGCTCTATTGGCTGTCCTAGTCCATTCGAAATTTTTTTTCTAATGCAGTCAGTGATGGGAGCGACTATGGTGCTAAACCCTTTTATGAACCTACGATAAAAGGTTGCTAATCCATGAAAACTCTGCACGTCATGCACACTCTTGGGCACCGGCCACTCAACTATTGCTCTAATCTTTTCAGGATCAGCAGATACACCATTGGGGGTAACAACAAAACCTAAAAAATGATATGGTCTGTCATAAAAGCGTACTTCTTAGGATTAGCATACAAGCTTTCTGTTTTAAGAACTTGACACACTCTTTGGAGGTGATCTAAATGGTCTTCCCTAGTTCGACTATAGATCAAAATTCATCAAAATATACGACTACAAATACTCCTATAAATGGTCGTAGTACTTGGGTCATCAACCTCATGAAGGTACTAGGGGTATTAGATAATCCAAATGGCATCACCATCCACTCATATAAACCATTTTTTGTCTTGAAAGCAGTTTTCCACTCATCTCCCGGTCTAATCCTTACTTGATGGTAACCACTCTTAAGATCGATCTTAGAAAAGATAGTGGATCCGGCCATCATATCAACATGTCATCTAATCTAGGAATGGAAAAGCGATACTTAATGGTGATCTTATTAATGGCACGGCTATCTATGCACATCCTCCATGTACCATCCTTCTTTGGAGTCAGTAGTGCAGGAACTGCGCAAGGACTCAAACTCTCCCTCACAAATTCTTTTTTTATCAACTCTCCAACTTGTCTTTGTAGCTCGGCATGCTCATTAGGGTTCAACCTATAGTGGGGCAAGTTGGGTAGGGTAGATCCAGGAACTAAATCAATGGCATGTTGAATGTTTCTCATAGGCGGTAAGTAATCTGGAAGATCCTCAGAAAGACATCATGAAACTCAGTAAGAAGGCTAGCTACTTCCTTAAGATAATCTACCTTAGAATCCTCACAAATTTCTCTAGCAACAAGCATCCAAACTGGTGATCCTTCACTCATGATCGTCTCTAATTCTTTAGCACCTATCAGATTGAGGCTTTTCTTCTTAAGATTTTCTTTTGGTCCATCGCCTATTTTTCTATTAGTAGCCTTAGGTGGGGAAGGATTAATCGTGATCTTCTTACCCTGATGAGTAAAGCTACAGGAGTTGGTACGGCCATAAATCGTAACATCATTGTCGAATAGCCAAGACCGACCTAATATGATACTTCCGACTTCCATGGGTAAGACATCGCACCACACATGATCCTGATAGGAATGAAGCTGGATGGGCACACGGCATCTAAATTTGATGAGAATAGAGGAGGAATCAATCCAAGACACACGGTATGGACTGGGATGATCTACAGGAGTTAATCCTAATCGCTTAACCGTGTCGGTGGAGATGGCGTTGATACAGCTACCGCTATCAATGATCACCTTACAAATTTTATCATCAAATTTTATGAAGGTATGAAAAATAGAGGTCCTATGCCAGTCTTCACTTTCCTTAGTTTGGGCTAGGACATACCTAACGACTCCAAGCCTAAGGTCTGACTCAGGTGTGGCATAACCTAGGATGTCCTCAGTACTCTCAAATTGCTCGGCTAAATCTGGATCAGCTTCATAAACTTCTCCTCCATATTTTCTAGAGTTTCTCCTTCTAATTCTTCTACGAATAATGATCGGTTGGGGCATTGTGCAGCAAAGTGACCGTAACCATGGCACTTGAAGCAATGAGATCGAGAACTACTTCTTTTGATAACTCTCCTATAGCTCCTTTTCCTTTATCTTCTTTTCTCCCAATAGGATTTGTAAGTGGAGGTCTGTTACTAAAGTTCGATTAATATTAGGTCTCAATCCAGAAGGGGTTACTCGGTTGGGTTCAGGACGACGGGGAGTCGAATATCTAGAAAATCTTTCAAAATCTAAGGCAAGTTGATAACTTGTTCCAACGTGGTTACCTCTCGCAGAAAGAGCTCACGCTGAATATCCTCTCGTAATCCAGCTCTAAATCTAGATAAGGTAACAACTCTATCTTCAGCTACTCCACATCTCATGAGGTATTCATCAAATCTTGTGATATACTCGATGATTGATCTATTCCCTTGAGTAAGCCTCTGCCATTGATCTAAAAGTCTTTGTTGGTAAGAGGTGGGGAGGTACTTCTCTCTGAGTTTTTCTTTCATCTCATCCCAGGTTTCTATCGGATCTTGTCTTCTCTGATTGAGAAGACGCTCAACACTTTCCTAATAAAGTCGGGCTTGCCTCACCAATTTCATTCTAGCAAACCTAACTCTCCTTGCTTCAGACATTTCATACCATCCAAAATAGTGGTCCATACCTGATTCCCAATCTAGGTACTCTCTCGGATCTAGACAACCATCAAAACTTGGGGCTTCGACTTTCACATTCCTAAGAATATGCTCATCTTGATCGAACTGGTTATGGTGCGGACGTGCCCCTATAGGTCGATCAAGTTCTAGATTCCTACCTCTTTGTCCTATAGGTAGTCGGGGAGACTCAGGTTCAGGTTGTTTCTGCCTAGCTTCTTCTAATACCACTATTCTCTCATCCATGGCTTTCATAAAATTTTTCATGTCATCAAACTTTTCAGTCAGAGCATTAATGATGGCTGCTATATTGGGATCCATATTGGTGTTGGGTGGGGAAGTAGGATGTTGGTACCAGATACCTGATCTAGTGGTCATGCAACTCTAAGATGCAGAAATAAGGTACAATAAAAATTAAAATGCTTGAAAGTAAAGTACGAAATTTAGAATGCGAAAATTTAACTTGCGAAAATTTAAATTGCTGAATTTAAACTAAAGCCCTAATTAACCTACTCTGATACCAAATTGATGCGGGACAATCCTAAAAAAAAATCAATCCTAATAATCAAGCTCTCTTCTGTTCATCAACAACAAATCACGTCCGGCCAGGGGCTCATTATTCCCAGGACGGACAGTATAGTTGCCTATACTCTGCTCAGGAGGCGTGATTGATTGATACGAGACTAAAGCGAGATCAATCTAAATGATACAGACGAATGCCATTCGAGAGATCAGTAAACAATTAGCAATAGAAAATTTCATAAACAGATAGCAGAAATTAAACATGCTCATGAGTAAATGCAAAAAAAGAAATAAGAATGGAATGAGAGAAAATAAAATATTAAACCCGTGAGAAAATCCAAGAAGATGATAAGAATCCGGATCGTGGTAGTTAAGAAACTACTCTGATTAGGGCTCTTAATCTTTTAACCAAACAGATCCATCGATAAAGAACTAGGTCTTTACCAACATCGGATTAAAAAAAAAAATCAAAGATCAACTGTTAAGGAACGAAGGTCCTTGACAGCATATGATCTGTAGAATAAGAAATCACTCCTTCTCTCAGCACGACAGATGAAAATTCTGGAGGAGACAGATCTTCTCTTGACGGAATAGGCTTGCGTGGGTAGATGGTGGAGTCGATCAAAGTCGTAGGAACACTGAATCTTAAGTAGAAGGAATAAGATAGAAAGTGGGCCTCACACCCTTCCCTTGTGGGGCGATTTTGGATCTCACACCCTCTCCCTCTCGGAGCGATTGACACAAGTATTTGTGGAGTTTGTAAAATCATTCATTATCTTTTTTCATGAAAGATACAAGGATTTATATAGGACTCTAAGGGTCCTGTTTGTTTAGGAATCTCTTATCTTTACAAAGAAGAAATCAACCCTCCACAAAAAAGTAAAGCATTATAATCTACCATAGGAAAGAAATCAACCTTCAACAAAATAAGTAAGTAGCCAAGAACTCTTAAAAAATTCTAAGGAAGAAATGGAACTCCATGTGGGTGCTTGATGCTTGACACAACTTGGCATGAGCACGGCACATGCTGGCATGCATATTTCTTCTCTTGGCATGTGGAGAGTGGTGGCTCCAAAGGTGACGTGGACAAATCCAAGTATGGCCCTATGGACCCAAAGCCAAATGCATTAAAATTTATTGACTGAAAATAAATAACTAAAGTAGAATCAATTTAATGATGCTTCTTCGATCCAAATCGAACTTAAATCATGTTGTCGATTTTTGATGGCTCTGGTGTCCGCACCAATTGGTTTTCTTGGTTGATATCCATGAACTACTTCAAAAGGACTCATGCCAATGGACCTATTAATAGAGCTATTATATGCAAATTCGGCTCGGGGCAGCAAAAGATCCCAGTTACCCATATGTTCCCCAATCAAGCAACGCAAAAGATTTTCAAGACTCCTATTAACCACTTCGGTCTGACCGTCTGTTTGCGGATGATAGGCAGAAGAAAATTTTAGTTTTGTGCCTAAAAGGTGCCATAGGGTTTTCCAAAAGTAGCTCATAAATCTAACATCCCTATCAGAAACAATGGTTTTAGGCAATCCATGTAGTCTAACAATCTCATCAAAGTATATCCTTACAACTTTCGACGCATCAGACGTTTGGCAACAGGGCAAGAAATAGGCCATTTTTGAAAATCTATCTACAACCACTAGAATAGAATCATGCTTCCTAGCTGTCCTAGGTAATCCCAAAATAAAATCTATACTAACATCTTGCCAGGGACAGTCTGGTATAGGTAAGGGTGTATATAAGCCAGTGTTTTATTTTCTCTGCTTGGCCACGGCACATGTTCTACATTGGGCAACAATTCGGACGACATCTCTTTTCAAGCTTGGCCAAAAGAACTGGGCTTCTACCAACTCTATAGTTTTATTCCTACCAAAGTGTCCAGCTAATCCTCCAGCATGTAATTCTCAAACTAAAAAATCTCTTAAAGATGTACGGGGGATACACAGCCTAGTTTCTCTAAATAGGTAATCATCCTGAAGGGTATATTCACTACGTTCTCTAGATGGCCCCTTACGTAAAGCGGTAAGTATGTCACCAAAATCAGGACACTCCTCATAATTTTTCTTTCTAATGCAGTCAGTGATGGGAGCGACTATGGTGCTAAACCCTTTTATGAACCTACGATAAAAGGTTGCTAATCCATGAAAACTCCGCACGTCATGCACACTCTTGGGCACCGGCCACTCAACTATTGCTCTAATCTTTTCAGAATCAGCAGATACACCATTGGGGGTAACAACAAAACCTAAAAAGATGATATGGTCTGTCATAAAAGCGCACTTCTTAGGATTAGCATACAAGCTTTCTGTTTTAAGAACTTGACACACTCTTTGGAGGTGATATAAATGGTCTTCCCTAGTTCGACTATAGATCAAAATGTCATCAAAATATACGACTACAAATACTCCTATAAATGGTCGTAGTACTTGGGTCATCAACCTCATGAAGGTACTAGGGGCATTAGATAATCCAAATGGCATCACCATCCACTCATATAAATCATTTTTTATCTTGAAAGCAGTTTTCCACTTATCTCCCGGTCTAATCCTTACTTGATAGTAACCACTCTTAAGATCGATCTTAGAAAAGATAGTGGATCCGACCATCATATCTAACATGTCATCTAACCTAGGGATGGGAAAGCGGTACTTAATGGTGATCTTGTTAATGGCACGGCTATCTATGCACATCCTCCATGTACCATCCTTCTTTGGAGTCAGTAATGCAGGAACCGTGCAAGGACTCAAACTCTCCCTTACAAATCTTTTTTTATCAGCTCTCCAACTTGTCTTTGTAGCTCGGCATGCTCATTAGGGTTCAACCTATAGTGGGGCAAGTTGGGTAGGGTAGATCTGGGAACTAAATCAATGGCATGTTGAATGTTTCTCATAGGTGGTAAGTAATCTGAAAGATCCTCAGGAAAGACATCATGAAACTCAGTAAGAAGGCTAGCTACTTCCTTAGGATAATCCACCTTAGAATCCTCACGAACTTCTCTAGCAACAAGCATCCAAACTGGTGATCCTTCACTCATGGTCGTCTCTAATTCTTTAGCACCTATCAGATTGAGGTTTTTTTTCTTAAGATTTTCTTTTGGTCCATCGCCTATCTTTCTATTAGTAGCCTTAGGTGGGGAAGGATTAATCGTGATCTTCTTACCCTGATGAGTAAAGCTACAGGAGTTGGTACGGCCATAAATCGTAACATCATTGTCGAATAGCCAAGACCGACCTAATATGATACTTCCGGCTTCCATGGGTAAGACATCGCACCACACATGATCCTGATAGGAATGAAGCTGGATGGGCACACGACATCTAAATTTGATGAGAATAGAGGAGGAATCAATCCAAGACACACGGTATGGACTGGGATATCTACAGGAGTTAATCCTAATCGCTTAACCGTGTCGGTGGAGATGGCGTTGATACAGCTACCGCTATCAATGATCACCTTACAAATTTTATCGCCAAATTTTATGAAGGTATGAAAAATAGAGGTCCTACGCCAGTCTTCACTTTCCTTAGTTTGGGCTAGGACATACCTAACGACTCCAAGCCTAAGGTCTAACTCAGGTATGGCATAACCTAGGATGTCCTCAGTACTCTCAAATTGCTCGGCTAAATCTGGATCAGCTTCATAAACTTTCTCCTCAATATTTTCTAGAGTTTCTCCTTCTAATTTTTTACGAATAATGATCGGTTGGGGCATTGTGCAGCAAAGTGACCGTAACCATAGCACTTAAAGCAATGAGATCGAGAACTACTTCTTTTTGATAACTCTCCTATAGCTCCTTTTTTTTTATCTTCTTTTCTCCCAATAGGATTTGTAAGTGGAGGTCCATTACTAGGAGTTTGATTAATATTAGGTCTCGATCCAGAAGGGGTTACTTGGTTGGGTTCAGGACGACGGGGAGTCGAATATCTAAAAAATCTTTCAAAATTTAAGGCAAGTTGATAAGCTTGTTCCAACGTGGTTATCTCTCGCAGAAAGAGCTCACGCTGAATATCTTCTCGTAATCCAGCTCTAAATCTAGATAAGGTAACAACTCTATCTTCGGCTACTCCACATCTCATGAGGTATTCATCAAATCTCGTGATATACTCGGTGACTGATCTATTCCCTTGAGTAAGCCTCTGCCATTGATCTAAAAGTCTTTGTTGGTAAGAGGTGGGGAGGTACTTCTCTCTGAGTTTTTTTTTCATCTCATCCCAGGTTTCTATCGGATCTTGTCTTCTCTGATTGAGAGACGCTCAACACTTTCTCAATAAAGTCGGGCTTGCCTCACCAATTTATCCTAGCAAACCTAACTCTCCTTGCTTCAGACATTTCGTACCATCCAAAATAGTGGTCCATACCTGATTCTCAATCTAGGTACTCTCTCGGATCTAGACAACCATCAAAACTTGGAGCTTCGACTTTCACATTCCTAAGAATATGCTCATCTTGATCGAACTGGTTATGGTGCGGGCGTGCCCCTATAGGTCGATCAAGTTCTAGATCCTACCTCTTTGTCCTATAGGTAGTCGGGGAGACTCAGGTTCAGGTTGTTTCTGCCTAGCTTCTTCTAATACCACTATTCTCTCATCCATGGCTTTCATAAAATTTTTCATGTCATCAAACTTTTCAGTCAGAGCATTAATGATGGCTGCTATATTGGGATCCATATTGGCGTTGGGTGGGGAAGTAGGATGTTGGTACCAGGTACCTGATCTAGTGGTCATGCAACTCTAAGATACAAAAATAAGGTGCAATAAAAATAAAATGCTTGAAATAAAGTATGAAATTTAGAGTGCGAAAATTTAACTTGCGAAAATTTAAATTGCTGAATTTAAACTAAAGCCCTAATCAACCGGCTCTGATACCAAATTGATGCGGGACAACCCTAAAGAAGAGAGAAAAAAATCAATCCTAATGATCAAGCTCTCTTCTGTTCATCAACAACAAATCACGTCCGGCCAGGGACTCATTATTCCAAGGACAGACAGTATAGTTACTATACTCTGCTCAGGAGGCGTGATTGATTGATACGAACTAAAGCGAGATCAATCTAAATGATACAGACAAATGCCATTCGAGAGATCAGTAAATAATTAGCAATAGAAAATTTATAAACAGATAGCAGAAATTAAACATGCTCACGAGTAAATGCAAAAAAAGAAATAAGAATGGAACGAGAGAAAATAAAATATTAAACCGTGAGAAAATCCAAGAAGATGATAAGAATCGGATCGTGGTAGTTAAGAAACTACTCTGATTAGGGCTCTTAATCTTTTAACCAAACAGATCCATCGATAAAGAACTAGGTCTTTACCAACATCGATTAAAAAAAAAAATCAAAGATCAACTGTTAAGGAACGAAGGTCCTTGACAGCATATGATCTGTAGAATAAGAAATCACTCCTTCTCTCAGCACGACAGATGAAAATTCTGGAGGAGACAGATCTTCTCTTGACGGAATAGGCTTGCGTGGGTAGATGGTGGAGTCGATCAGAGTCGCAGGAACACTGAATCTTAAGTAGAAGGAATAGGATAGAAAGTGGGCCTCACACCCTCCCCTTGTGGGCGATTTTGGGTCTCACACCCTCTCCCTCTCGGAGCGATTGACACAAGTATTTGTGGAGTTTGTAAAATCATTCATTATTTTTTTCATGAAAGATACAAGGATTTATATAGGACTCTAAGGGTCCTGTTTGTTTTGGAATCTCTTATCTTTACAAGGAAGAAATCAACCCTCCACAAAAAAGTAAAGCATTATAATCTACCATAGGAAAGAAATAGCCTTCAACAAAATAAGTAAGTAGCCAAGAACTCTTAAGGAATTCTAAGGAAGAAATGAAACTCCATGTGGGTGCTTGATGCTTGACACAACTTGACATGAGCACGGTACATGCTGCATGCATATTTCTTCTCTTGGCATGTGGAGAGTGGTGGCTCCAAAGGTGACGTGGACAAATCCAAGTATGGCCTTAAATTATGTTGCCGATTTTTGATGGCTCTGGTGTCCGCACCAATTATGATCTTATCTCAATCAACCCTTAAAAGTTTTTTATTTTGTCGATCTCAAGCCCTTGGAATATCTCTAAAATAATTATGGTTTTATCTCAACTTTTTTATCATCACTTGGTTTTACTTAGCGACCCCATATACTTCGGCTCACTTTTAAAGTACTTTGGTTTGATTCAGCCGATCTCAGCATCCAACCTCAACGTTCTAGCCAATGATGGAGTCAATAAGCATAAGAAGAAAACCTACACAAAGGCCTATTCTTTGAGGCTTGAATGCTGCCCAGCACCAATGTCGCTGCCCCTGAAAGGGCTGAGACTACTGAGATTAGCCTAAAAAAAGAGCTTCGCCACCTGACTTTTGCACTCATTGAAGCCCTCTATGAATGTGTAAACCGCAATGAGGGTGAGTTCTACATGACAGTCCCCCTAAGCATTATACTCTTCCATGAGATAGAGGGCCTTCCTCGACCTTGGCAGTTTGGGCTTGGCGATCGTTAGCTTAGTAGTAGCAGCTTAGAGCTTAGCCACCTCAATTCGATCCTCTGTGATCCATAACTTACTCTAAGCAGATTTCTATTTAGCCTCCATAGTTTACTCTAAGCAGATTTCTATTTGGCCTCTATAGCAGCCACTTTCACCCTAGCCTCACACAAGGCCAACTCAAGCTCCTCAACCCGGTGTCTAAGATGCCTTTCATACTGTGAAGTCTTTCAGCCTACAAGCCTAAAATGAAGTTAATAAAGAAGTCCAACCCTGCAAAAATAAGGAGAAAGAAAGAAGTTAAGGAACCACCACTCAGTGGCAACCTAAGTGATTGTTTACTGGAAAGAGCCTAGCAAGAACTCTCAATATGATTGAATAGTTTCAAGAAGACATTCATAAGCTCGCCAACTATGGCGGAACTACTGAGGCTTGTACCTTTTATGTAGGATCATGAATGGTCTAAATTAGCTCAACCAATCATCCCTCTACCTAGATCAGCAAACATATGTTGCATCCACCCCTCCTCCCATGGTCAACATTGTCTTGAGAATTGACACAAGGCAGCTCATCCTTCGAAACATGCCTACTAAACATTTAATGCCCTCTTCAAAGTAGCATTGAATTGGATGATTTAGTTGTTTCCTTCATCCAATCTAAGGAAGATGGCTTAGACTTGGAAGTAGAGGATAAGTATTATGGTAGAAAATAAGTTTGGTAATATGACATGAATTGATTGGTCCAAGTTAAAACTGATGTAGCATTCTAGGTGGTTGAACCAAGTCTACCTTGACCAAATCAAGGAACCGAACAAGCAAATCTAAAATCCTTCGAGGTCATGTGTCATCCGAGTAATGCCTCACTCGACTGAACACCATTTCAACTCAACACCTCTCCCAGACTGACCTGCATTCTCTTACTTTAGCTGATGGTTTTTTCATCTTTATGTGGAAGGGTATTCCCTCTATCAAGCTGAAGATAAGGATTATCATAATAGCCAGTTACACCAAATCTTTTGACAATTATAGCAGAAGCCCAAATAGTTACAATACGTCTCCAAGCTATTGAGATACAATTCTTAGAAGATTCAGTATCACATCTATAAATAGACTATGAGCCTTTGCAAGAAAGATACAAGTCCTCTAATGCATGCTTTCCCTAATATTGGCCTTACTACAGCTATTGTTACTAAGCTCTTATCCTCTCTATCTTCTTCTTCCTTGTCTCTCACAAAAAAAACTTATTCTAACTTAGGTGCCAAGGAGTCCAGCCGGAGCTAATTTAGCAAGCTCTCTAACCTCATTTACTGCCTTATAAATCTACGGAAGTAGTCGATGTCATTGACCCGGTGATCAGTGGCAACACATATATTTAGCATAAGATCCAGGTTGTTTTTTTTTTCTTTCTTATTTTTAAAAAGAAAGAATCGTTTCCTAGAAAAATAAATATGGAAATGTCTCCCTTTGATTTCATGCGGAACCTCTTTGCTATACATATACCAAGCACAGGGGTGCCACAAACCGATCTAGATCAAGCATCCAGATAAACTTACACAATGTCAACATTTAATTAACTGAATTTGATTTGCAATGGGATCAATCATATATAATATGATGAAACTTGCATTTAAGTCCAATACCAAAATAGAATGTGAAATTTCATAACATTCAAACTATAATCAAGATCTATGTTTACTTCGAATCAAAATCATGTGAATGTTTGGTTCGACTGTTTGTTTGTTTTTTTTCTTTTTCGGTAGAGGTTGGTTAAACTATTTGACCAGAAGATGGATACCACGAACCTGGGTTTGATTCTTGCACTCACTACAAATTTTTTTACGTCAATAGATTCAATAGGAGTTGTATTTCACTCTCTTTTCAGAAGGAAATGGGAAGAAAAGCAAAAAGTTACAGGTCGAACAAATCTTAACCCCGCCATTTGTATAATTCACACATAATATGGTAGAATTTGCCGAGCTTTTGCAACTAAAGTTAAAGCAAACAGCTTAGCCAGAACGACCTGGACTTGACCTATTTTCCTTTTATCTCACAATTTCAGACCAGAACCTAACCTATTGATTAATTGGGTCAACACAGGTCAAGTCAATTTCTCGATCCACTAGTCTTCTAGGTCAGGTTGAATCAAGCATAACGAGCACAAACACTGCACTCAGTTCAAGTAAAACAAATCCTTGGTTCTAATGCAAGATGAAAAGTAGTGATTTAATATTACACGCATTTAGAAGGAAAAATTAATAACATGGATGATGAAAGAGTTTCAAAAAAATTTAACTAGATTATTGGTAGTATTGTCATCTACCAACATAGTTACATCTCAATTGAACTTTCGAGTGAAGGTGGCAATCGGGTCAAATGGGTTAAGATACAAATCCGATCAGACACGAGAGAGATAAAAAAATCTGTCAATTCAAACCCCACCTATTCGTTAACCGGATTAAAATTTCATATCAAAACCTACCCATTTTATTAAACATGCAATCAAATCCGATATCCAATGGACTAAAATAAGTTAACCATATTAAAAGATTAAGCATCGCCACCCCTATTTTTTCAAGGTTTTTTTGATGAAACACCCCTACTTTCAAGTCAACAAACGGAACATAGCAACAAGCAAGTAAAAGAGGAATCATTGATCTTACATGATGCATTTTCAAGTTGCGTCAGATCAGGCTGGGTAAGGTCGTCATGTGATGTTGGATCTGTTCTTGAACGATTTAACACAGGTCAAGGTTGGATGAGAAAAAAGAATATAATAAACTCAAATGGGATCTTCAATTGAGTAAACTTTATTGATTCAGACCGACCACAGGGATAAGAAGCCGAGGTCATGGGTTAGTTAAGGCCTTCTGCAGCCCCATCAAGCCTCTCATCATTGTCCTTTTCCTTTTCTTAAACTAGTCAAGTGACACGAGGTAGTGGAGGCAGGATAAAAGAAAAGCATGGCTTTTTCACGGGCACAACAACGAAGGCTTTTAACTAGCATGCCATTTCCCTCCAATAACTCCGAGACAAAACAAAGTGGGCTACTGGTGCGAAAAGTTAGAGACGAAGACAGCCTTAGTCCCTCCCTCCTCTCCAAGGACATCAGCAAACCCAAAAATTATTCCCTACCTTCCAAACCACCGTCCGGTCCCACACCCCCATGCCACTACCTTTACCAAGGATCGGAATCCTATACATTATAAGATAGAAAGCGCGGAACCATCTTCGTATGATTTATTATGCAATATCTTAGGATCATTAACCGTAACAGTAGATTCTCATCGGCCCATCAAACCATCCAATTGCAAACAAATGCGCTGCCAACAAGCACATAATGATTTCCGGCTACGAGGGCTTCACTTTTGGAACTTATAAAAGCACCAGTAAACATTATTACCAAGCTGCACGTCTCCTCCAAGGCAAGTGGTAGGTGACAAAACAATCACCCAACATTCTCTTGAGGAGCCCCTCCAAATGCTAAATCCACCTTTCCTTGGACTCCATCTCCCACCGCTATTCCTCTTTAAAGGTCCCTTTGCCCTTGCACAAAAGGACCAACCAAACTCTTCAGATGGCCACAAAAGCCTTGCCTTCTTGGACCGTGCACCTCCCTCTCGATTCTCCTCTTTCTTTTACATCATCAAGAGTCCATCAAATCACACAAAAACAAGTTAGACAGAAGCAAGAAGACAAACACCTACCTGCTATAAATTCAAAGCCACCCTCTGATAACTTCCTAGAAACTCATACACCACCATCAATCTTAATTCTGACTGTTCCCATGGGGGGCAGCCAGACCAATGGCACCACAGTCCTCTACTCGTCGTCCCTTGCTCTGTTGCAAGAGAGATTCAGACAACTACAGAAAAACAAGGAGATGAGGAAAGAGAAGGAACTCCTGAGAATATTTGCTGAAGCTGAACAAGCAAGTCAAAGAACTCGTTGCGAGCAAGCCAAGTGCTTTTTCCATCCTGAGTTGATACAACCTTCCAGGCCCCTACACGTCGGGTCTCCATCCCTTCAGCTCGACTCCTATGGTGACCACTCAGAAATCCAGGCCTTAGAGACCTCGCTTTCCATTGGCTTACTGCATAACAAGGGCATGCATGCCTCTCAAAATTCCAATGAAACAGGTGTTGACACCACTCTTCACCTGTAAGCAAGCCTACATGTTTGTTGACTCGCCTCCTTTTTTTCCTCTGCATTTTTGACAGTCTTATGGTGTTCTTTTTATATTTCCAAGTTCTTTTTCCCCTGTGTTGCAAGAACTGATAGTGTTTGAGGTGCAATGTAATTATTGTTGGGTATTACAATCATGATCATCTGCTTTTTTATCAATGGCATAGCTGTGGGACTCTTCCAATGCCTCCTGGACAATTATGACCTCATCAGAGTATCCATGTTCCTGTTGTTCTGTTTTTTCACCATGGTTGCCTGCATCCATTTCACAGTCTCCATGGCTGCTCAGTTCTGGTTCACTACCACTCTGGTTCTTCCGTTTCATGACGTTGGTGGGAACCAAACTATTTATGCCTTCATTCTCCATATTTACATATTCACCTTTTATTGGTTTGAAGCGGACTTTACCAACCTTTCTAGCGTTTGCTTCCAATATCTGTACATAAAGAACCACATGGAATTAAGCAGAGGCTATACAAGGGCAGGTTTACTGAGAGTTAACCCTCTCATGATTGCAAAAGACCGAAAATTACAGAAAGCTTGGTCCACACATGCTAGTAAATAAACTTAGCCACCTTTCTTGTATGAAAAAAAATGACAAGAAAACATTCGAGATCATTGATTGAAAGGATAGAAAGGATTAAAAACAGCTTATGATTTAAAAACAATACAAGCATGCATGTATAAAAACTATAACATAAAACTGAACATGATTTAATGGTGATTGCTTGCAGAAAGGGACCGACCAGAAATGTACAAATAATTCCTATGAATTAACTGAGACCTGTGCATATAAAACTGCCAGATAACATGACATTCAATATGCTTCAAAAGCTAGTAATTATAAGAAACAGCAAAATAAACGGCTGTCAACTTAAATATGCAAGCAATTACTTACTAAAAACCCGATAAAATAGCACTCAGTTTCTGATCTCTGACAGATATGATCATGTAATAAGAGACCTTGCAAGCTAAATCATGACCAACAACAATTACCATAAAATTAAATCAAATATTTGTTGGCTTATAGAGATCTAAAGATTAGAGCCCCCAGGAGTAGGTTAGAAGCATGTCTCCGGGCATTCGCATTTTAGACAGTAAGATCAATAAGTTTGGCCAGATTGTCTGATGCCAAATTTTTATCTCAACTTGTTCTGAATAATTTACTTGAATCCTGAACAGCTTGTGATGTCAACTATCAAGTGCAGGTTATCTCAGGGAATCAGCACAGGAGCCTTACAACAGAAATGAAATGCACACTGGTCGGATCGGAGTAGAAGATCAAAGGCAACAAGTTGGTTGAATATCTCATGCCCAGCCTAGAACTAGTGAAGAAATTTCAAGCCAAAGTTGAATAACATGCATTGCACCTGCAGAAACCTAAAAAATAACAGAATGGACTCTATTTTTAGGAATCAAATCGTGGAGGAGACAATATGTTAAAACCTGGATGGCAGCGAATTCCATTAAAAACAAAATGATGGTTATTTTTCTAAACATATTGAGTACCCCTTTATGAGCAAGAAGCAAAAGCTTGAGAAAGTATGTTGTTAATTTGTTTTAGTTATTGGCATCTAACCCTTGCTCTTTCTTTAGTATCTTGATCTGCACCTTAAGAGCAAGCACAACATTATATCGACTGCAATTTCAGATAAGGACAGTAGCATGCTGCATTGCTCATTAAATTTAGACAAAGTATGTCAGAAAGCAAAGCAGAAAAGTTAGGTTGTTAAAAGTCTAGCAAAATATTAGCGCCAGGCTTATCAAGAGTATAGCAATACAATAATTTTAGCTAGTGCTGATTTTCCATTAATGGACAATTATTCATCCAGAAAGTGGTGTTTCCAATTCCACTAAAAGTAATACAGATATCATATACAACCATGGGATACCCAGTAGATGATGGCGAGAATCTATGATCAAGAAAATTTGGAAAGCATGAGAATCAGGAAATGTTACTTCTCTTCCCACATCCTCTAGATGTTCTTGCAGGGCACCACCTCACACAAGCACAAAATTGGCCTTTCTGGCTCCTCCCTGTAATCCTATCCTCCACATTTTACCCACTACTCTTAACCTGCTGTTACCCTCACCATTACCCCTTCATGCAAATCCAACGCAGGGCACCATCTCACACAACATCTTTCAATGCTAGCCAAAGCAATAAAATACGACATATGGTGTTGAATACTAGCACAGAAACACATGTACTGCTACAAAGAGATACAATAAAAACATGCAGACATAGTGTCGAAAAAACCACATTCTATATATCACGCTACTTATGACGGCTTTATAGTGACATACATACATTGTAAGCATTGAGAAAGGAAGTTTCTTCGACCTTTTACAGAACTATCCCTTGATAACATGGGGATCCATTCAGGGTAATCAATAAAAGATTCTAAATACACAAAAGACTTCATGATTGATATGGCTTAAAATTATATTGCCCTTGAATATTCCACTAAAAGATAAGTAATACGAAAGAAAAAGAAGAATGCAAGATTTTTTACAACTAAAAATGTGCAGTTAATTTGATGCTTACTTCTGTGAAAACTTTTTTCTGAAATCCAAAAAGAGATTGAGTGAAGAGAAAAATATGATAATTAAAGATATTAAGATTGACATAATTAGCAAAACTTAACACACTTTTTTTTCTATATATGCCAATTTGAGTATGTACCTCAAGTTCAAATGTTTGATGTTTTTCCTTCTCATTTTGGTGATCAGATGTTGTGTCACCATATTCATTGTTCTCTCCTTTGTTTGCCTTCTCAAGTACCACAACCATATTCCCACCTTCTTCTGGTATATATCCGAATGACTCACAAACGAAACCTGATACAGTCTCATACTGATGACCCTATAAATGTGAAAGAGGATAGGCATTCAGGAAAAACTAAAGAATTCCAATAATTTCACTAAACAATTCCAATAATTTCTTATTATGTAAAAATTCCATTGTAGGCAAGTAGTATTTAATGTATTTTAATTCATATACAACAAAATAACAGAGTGCAAATGAGTATAGACATGGCAACGCTTTACTACAAATTATTTGGTCAAAAGTCAAAACAATGGGAACCAATTTTCCACATGGGAAAATGGAAATGCACAATAAAAGCAAAATGGTAATGACATATATACTGATGCAAGAGGAGACAGACTAACAAAACTGTCAACATATGGAAAAAAATTAAGATCAAAATGAATTTCATATAAAACTAATGAGATTATTAATGTATTTCATAAAACACTAGTGTCCCCCTTCCTTCTAAGGAGCTGCTTGTTGACCTGCAGCACCACTTCAAACAGGCAGAATTCTTAATTTCAAGAAGGAAAAAGAGCTACACCAAATGGGATTTCCCAACTTCTTCAGTAATTTACAGATAAGAAGGTATGACAATAGATATAATTTCAGTAATTGTTACCTTAAGTTCTATTTTTGGTATTTTTATTTTTAGAATGCTTTGCTAATGGCATATAAGAAGAAAGATGACCATGGGGTGGTGCTCAACTATATGGATCAAACTAGAATTCCACAAATGTGATACACGTTCATTTTGCATGAGAATTGGGATGGATGTAGAATAGATAATTGTGATCCCTTAAAAGTTTCAAGTCTATTAATAATTCATAAATGCACTCCAAGTTCTGATATATGCATTTTTATCATTTCTCTTTAAAAAAAGAACAAGCCTGCTAATAGAGGAGCATTTGCTACCATAACAGTGCTAAAGAGAAAATGAGGCTCAGAAGTTTCTCCTCTCTCTCTCTCTCTCTAGTCATTTCTAAGATTAAACTTGGTTAGTCGAACTGGGGATGCCCCCAAAGATTTCATTAAGTATGGATATATAATATCCTCATACAACTGGACAACATGGATTGGCCATGAAATCTAAAAGTTCATATTGGCTGGACCTGCCATGGGAGGGGGGAGAGAGAGAGAGGGAGAGAGAGAGAGAGGTTTATTTATTGCTGATACTTGGCCATCAGGTAATTCAAAATAAATATATAGTTAATATGTTACACCATGTTATCACAAGTTGATAACATAAATTTAGCATAAGTAAAACATGAAAAACAAAAAAATTAAGACAATTTCCGCATTAATTCAAGAAAGCATCACAAGTAAAACGTTAAAAAGATTCTCTTTTTAAACTAGAATTGTCCTAGTAGCATGGAGACCTGTATGGTTATAATATTCTAGCTAATAGACCCAGTAGCATAAATCATTTTTTAGACCTTGTCTTTTTTTCACAACACCCATATTTGGTGATGCCCTCTCTTATCTTCCGACTCCCTTTCCCACTTCTTTGTTATTCTTTCTTCTTCACTCTCATTGTTAAGTCTGAGCGTGATGCAGCAGTAGACATAAAAAAAAATGTTACATGAAAAGATTAAACGGTAAAGTAGCATCTCTCAACTAAAAAGCAATGGAAACCCATTATACAGCAATCTTGGGGCTTGAAAGAAAAAAGGGTAAACTGTGAAGAGACACCAAATCTGATCCTTCACCAGAAAACAATACTACAGACCTCAGGTATTTTGACATTCAGCTCTTCAGAAAGCTGATCAATTGATGTATTTGCATCTACATCAAATGTTCCATCCTCTCGCATCACTATATAACCAGTTTTCTTCGTGATCTCCTCCTGCAATATATCAGAACTAGATAAGAAAAAATAAATTATGGGAAAAAAAAAAAGATAGAAGCATGGTGATCATAGGGCAAACCAACTTCTGGCAGAACAAATGCGGATATCAAGAATTAAGTCTATTAAGTGCTCCTAATATCCACAACCTTCAGATAACAAAAATTACATTAAGTTAAATGTCTGTGCTTAACTGCTTAAGGTTTCAGATTCTGAGGTATGGATGGGGCTTGTACCAGTCATGAATTGGTACGGTATGCAACACAATATGCCCCTGTATCTACTCACTGTCTGCTGAGACAGGTTGGTCCAGCATGGAATGGTTGGATTTTCAAATCTCTGTCTATATTAACAGGCCAATAAGGAACAGGGAGATGAATCAATAAAATATATCCATATGAAGGGAAATAACTAAGTTGGAAGTACAGTAGTTTGCATGCAGTACATTATGCTTTGGAAAGAATTCACAAATAATTTTGCCCCAGCTGTCAGTTGAAAGCAAAAAGATGCAAAGACAATTTTACAGTTTGTATATAAAAGGGATTGGCAACATAAAGTTTTCTGGTTTGATGTGCCACTGAAAATTCTCACAATGTAAGTTTGACATAAAAATTCTAGTCCAGCAAATCATAAATAAGTAGCTGGTAAAACGAAGAACGTATAGTTTTAGCAAACATAGGTGCATAAATATTTGAAGCATAACAGTGACAAGAAAGATTTATGTGTATTCATTTTTATTCAGTTAGAACCAGGGTTACCTTAATCATATCACATCTCACTATATCACAGAGCAGCGTGTTCAAACTGATTGACCATACAATTCATCTTAATATATAAACTACTGCAATTTATGTGATAACAATGAAGATAGAATGGTATAGAATGGAAACTCTTCTTGGGGCCCTTTGGGAATACAGTGATGAAGCTCCTCACTGGCTGAATTCCACTCCAAATCCAATTATAACCAAGAAAGCATTTAGATAGGTGGAGAATATTAACAAATTTGAAATCTAGATGAATCTCAAATGTTTTGGGTGCTGTGGGTGCTGAGTATATATTGCCAACTAGAGTTAATTGAATCCAAAGTTTGGAACTTGTGGGCATTTTATTGGTCCTAGAAGATCATATCTGAAAGATGACGCGGAAGAAGCTTCTACTAATCCAAGTAAGAATATGGGCTGGAGAGAAACAGGACACAGATATATGATCATGGTGGACAATGAGAGAAGAGCCTCCCGAACCCTTAAACAATCTCTTTCTTCCTGTAACAGCCTTTGTCTGAGATACAACTAAATGATATCAATCTAAAATAATCCCCTATATCTACCATTCATACATGATCCCATGCTTTCAATTTGTGGTCTTGAACTAATTAAAGCTCTTGTTTGAGTTATAAGACAACTAAAGGTTCCACTGGCACTGCTGAATAAAATTTGAAATAGCATTCCCGATACTTGATTAGATAATGTGAAAATTAATTTATTAGGGCCGTATTGTTCTAATTCTACCCCATATGAATCAAAATCATTGAAGAGAAGAATTCTGAATTATGAATCCGAATTTGAACTGAAATAACCAGCAAACTAAGTAACATAGGTTAGAACAATGCATATTGGGCAGTGGTCTCAGCATCTACCAGCAACTAGTAAAAGCTCCAGAAGAGATCAGACTTCATCCGCATATATTCAAGTTGTAATAACTTGCAATGCAAAAAGATCTAATTTGATCTAAATTGATTGACATTATGTGGCTTTTTGGTTAAAGTCCGGCTCATTAAACCATTAGCAGGTAGCCAGGCAGAAGGATGTGTACTAAGTACCAACCTCAGCATTCACCTCCAACCAATGAAGCTCCTAAACAAATTGTATTAAACCTTTTTGTTTGACTCCCTAAACAGAGTGGATTAAACCCTTTTGTTTGACTCCCTAATTCAGTACTTATTGCTTATAAAAATTGTGAAATACTAAACATAAGTAGACCAGATAAATCTACACAGACGTATTGCACTTCCAAGCCGAGAGAGACCTGGATGTTATTATGAAGAAAGTGATAAATCCCTGAAATAAAATTGGGGAAGCATCAGAAACGGATGTAGGATGCGGAACACAATGCTGCATGCATTGCAAGACATGAGCACCCAATCAATCAATACAATAGATAGAACAAAACTTTCTTCAGTTGTCAATTGAAAGTCTATTCCACTAACAAAATAATAGTGGGAAATAGGAGGTGCTGGGATGTGTCATAAAAAGATAAATTTGCAAGGCTTGAACCCAATATTTAGAAGGATAGTCTGAGCTCATGTGACACATCTTAGATTTGCTCTGATTTTTGGGATGGGGGAAAAAAATTAAGTTATGATTAGCATTTTTATCTGGGGAGTTAAACTCAGCCATTTTGTTCTACAGGCCTTTTTCATGATGCATAATAGCATTTAACAAAAAGCCTTGGTTAGAGACGACAGAGGTGAGGTAGCAAGTGGATCATCTGGAAACATCAACTGCTTATTTGGTATATTTTTTATTTATGCTTAATTTGGAAACTGGAAGGCCACTCAGTGTTTTGAGGATGTTAGACAATTTATCTTTAAAATTGAAGCAGAGAGTTGTACAGACTATGGATATATGGTCAAAATACTAAAAATATCACAAGCTACAATGAAACATAATAACAGTTTTTTCAAGTATGGAAAATTCACTTCCCCTCGGCCATCACTAAGAAAGAGGCACAATAGCTCAGGAATTTCTAATAACTTATGCTTTTAAATGGCTTTAAAAGGATTATGGAAATGCCACCAACAAGATCTTAGTTCATCAATAACCATGGACCAAACCCTCCACTTATTGAGAATTCTTCTACCAAGCGACCTTTTCGGCACTGAATAAAGTAGGTTAAAGGAACGGTATTTTGGAATTTCAAAAAAGAAAAGCTAAAAAATCCTTGTAGGTACTTATTTTTCTTTAACATGGATAAAACTATTCGACCAACACGGTTGAATAATTTCATTCAGACTTATTCAGCTTTGTTTCGGTGTTTTTCTCCTCCAGCTTATTCCTCCTATTCCAATAAACTGAAAAATTATGCTGAACGCGAACAGGCCTAAGAGGGGCACTTGGGGGATCATTCTTGCTGAAAAGACAAGCATCTCCCTCAGGTGAGAATTGGGATCGGAGCTACTTATGGAAAAAGAAATTGTTTTCTTGGACCTTATGGTACAGAAATACCAAATAAAATGTCCAGGGTTTCCTTTGGAAGGCTAAAAGTGCAGATAGCAGGTACAATTTCCTATTATTGTGAGCCTATTGAAATATTCTTTGGTTTTCAAAGGATCTAAATTGGTCAAAACTTAAACTGAAGTCATTTGAAAGACATTCTTGTGGAAGAACAGTTACCAACATACTGGGTGGTATCACTTCATGCAGTCGGAAAGAGTATCTTTTAGGCATGGATAATGGGATTGTCATCTTACAGATTTACCTTAAAAGAACCACAAAGCATGTTGGTCAGCTGTTAGCAAGATATAAGGAAAGCAGTACCATGTATTAGCCCATAGAAGTATATGTAACTGTGCCTACCATGCATATCACAACAATGTGCTATTGTATAAGTCACCACAAGTGTGAACAACTAAAATACAGAGCTATCCAAGTCTCAATTGCACAAGCAGGTATGATTCTGCATTTGCTCTTACTGCAAATGGAAGTTTCTATCAACAAAGCAAAGATAAGAAAACCTTGAACCAAAGTTTAGTTCCAAATACTTTTTGAAGCTTTCAATTTGAAATACACCCGACATGAGCTTCGAAAACCAAACATAAAGAACCTTTTTCATAAAACTCATTGCCTAGTAGCAAATAAACTTATCTTGATAAACTCTTCAAATTTTCATTCACAGACTAATTCTTGAATCAAAGAGACTATGAAGGTATCCTGTGGGAAATATGCATAGGAATGGTAACATCTAAACCAGACAATCTGTTGGACAGCGATGGTAACATGTAAACCAGACTTAAATATGCAAGTTGATATCTTAAACTGTTGGACTTAAATTAAAAGAGCCATGTCAGCCTGTCTCTGTAAAGCAATTATATATAGCAAATAGCAAAAGAAGGGTTTCCAAAAGAACTTAAAATAGCAATCACGTTACCTTCCAAGTATAATGTATATTTCGATCTATTCAATTTCCCAACAAGTATGCCACTGAGTCTTTTAACAAAGTCCTTGTGATTGTGATCTTGTACTACTAATTATTAAGGCCCATTGAGGCTCAAGATCAGAAAGTTGGAATTCATGAAGCTCCACATTAAAGTTTTCACTATTTATCGAAAAATACTCGCTATAGCAATATGGGCAAACATATAAAGCATTCGCCATAAATTACTGATAGCGGTTGCTCTTCTTTTGCAACCTGAGGTTTAAAGCATAGATAGATATCAAAAAGGCTCATCCCATTGTTCTACTAATTTGGGTTAAACCATGGTTTTCAAAACCGTCCCGAACCGAACAGTTCAGGGCATGCCAAACCGGACCGGCGAGGAACCAAGATGGTTCTAGCTTGGAAAGCGGCACACGCCAATGCTGAGGGAGAAAGAGAGGGAAAGAGAGGAAGAGAGAGAGAGGAGGGGAGGGAAATGTCGGATGCCGCCGCCAAAGGGCGGCACTGGCCCGACGAGGCCGTTGGAGGGCCGTGGAGTCCACGCTAGGTGTCGCCCAATAGGGGCTTTAACCCCGAGAGAGAGAGGGGGGAGAGGTGCTACCGGATGGTGAGGACGGCGGCAGAGAGGGATCTCCGATGCTGCTAGGTGGCCACTGTGGTCACAGGACAGCGAAAAATGCACAGGTGGAGCCGCGGCCGCGGAACAGAGGCAACCGCCCTTATTCCTCGCATCACATTTTTTAAAAACGATGATGAATAGTGAAACCGATGGTAGATTTTCCAACTTCACTTAAGTGAAGCCAGCAAACCAATTGTCGGCTTCACTATTTCAATTTTTTTTAAAAAAATCGACAAACAGTGAAGCCGGCAATGGGTTTGTCGGCTTCATTATTTCAATATTTTTTTAAAAAAACTTAGAAACAGTGAAGCCGGCAATGTGTTTGCTAGCTTCACTCACTGTTGTTGGGCTCTTTTAAACCCTGAAACAGTACCCCGTTTCATTGCCGTGGAGCCGCAGGTGACATTTACACTGCCTGACGGCCATGGCGGCCAGTCAGAGGCCCTTCGACAGCCTCTCTGTGGGGGGAACGGATCCTCTGCGGTACTCAAAAAGTACCGCAGGATGCTGTGCATGCTTCAGAGACATCCATCAAAAGATGAGTGGCCGCACGCGGGTAATACTAAGAAAAGAGAAATGAATAAATCCCAGGCGTATTTGAATAGTTTAGATAAACATCACATAACCGTCCTTTTTTTGATGAACGTCCTAATATATGTACAGCACCGCGCAGTACTTTTTAAGTACCACAGAGGATCCCGTTCCCTCTGTGGGACTCCCCTCAATCCTTTTCTTTTCCTCCCCCCTCTCTCTCCTCTCTTTTCTTCCACAGATGACACGAAGCCGCGGTGGCCACTGTGGCCCTCCGAGGGCACGCACAGCCCTTCGGTGGCCACTAACGGCATCTCCGCCGCCTCAACCTGCTTCCCTCCCCTCTCTCTTTCTCTTCCTCTCTTTTCCTCTGTTTCTCTCTTTTCCTCATCCCCGATTCATCCCTTCCTCCCTTTGTCTATTCACGTCGATCCGATCTGGTATGGGGCCGTACCAATTTGTACCGTCAGCCGACCGTAATAGCTTCCAGTATCAGTTTTGAAAACCTTGGCTTGAACAGTTTTGTGCTTCTTGATAATGCTTCAAAGTTGTAGTGTTTCTTAGGTATATGCATATTCTTTTGGTTTTGTATATGCACCTCATTTTAGTGACTTGGAAATTCTATTTGTGTCACCTAGCTGTGTAGCGTCCACCTTGATTTTCATTAATATAGTCATTCTAGGTGGTTCACTTATATCTACTTGGTAAAGGTGGGTACCCTTTGGTTTGCACATATATCTCATTAATGAGTTTGAGATTTTGTTTTACTTTTATGTTACCTTTTGTTACAGAGGCCATCTTGAAATTTATCAATAATGCTACAGCAGTGTGATTCCAACTTTCCTCTAATAATGAAATGTTTGAAGCAAGGTTTGCCATCTTGGTACCGGACCCCTTACCAGTACCATCCTATCACAATGCCGATATACGGTATGGTATGGTATGCTATACTAGTATGGTACCGGTGCAGTATGGTACGTCCCATACCGGCAAGGATTGGGTGGTATGGAAAAAACTAGTTTGAAGTATTTGTTAGCCTTAAACGTGTCAAAACATCATCTTCATTCTTCATATACATTCATACAATGTACCTACTTGCATTCACCACATTCATCAATATAAAATCACATTACACATATTATCTTAACTCTTAAGTTTATCAGAGCTCCAGAAGGAGCTATTCCAAGTTTTCAACAAAGCATTTGCTTAGATCTATAGTTTACACAATTGATAAATTTGTTTGTTACGCATGCACTAATGCACAGCTGTATGTTTGTAAATCTGTGTCGAAGCTTTGACAAGTAACCCATATTTCACATGCATTTGCAAATTTCAGGAAACATTTCTTTTCTGGAATCATGTTGGCATTTAACCTTTAGCAACGTGCTTATCATATTCTTATATTCTTTTTTCCATCTTTATAATTCTTGATATCTGACATGTTCCTTATGTCAAATTACAGAATTTCCTGTGACAAATCAAGCTTTAGTGCATACACAAAGAGGATCTCACTTGAAATTTTGTGAACACTTCATAGATAGTCAACCATTTCTAAAGACTCACTGCAACTAGAGTATCTCGACCTGCAACCAGAGGTACTAAATCCAGTTCTCATGTATTCTTTGATAAGCTAACTCTTCAAAGCAACATAGTGGCACATATCAGCAAGGATATATTTTCTTACAAGAAACAAATAAAGAGATGGTATCAGAAAAGGTGAATAGCATTGTGTAACTGTAAACATCTAAATTCTTATGGCTTCAATATTAAGCAATTTGATATATAAAGTATTAATGCTCTGGATAAAGATAAGCCAAAAGAAAGAAAAAAATGCACTTTAGAAACACATGCAGGTGATCAGTACCCTCGTGTTAATAAACACAAACTTGATGCTCAGAAGAAGAGAAGCTACTTTAATATCAAAATTGATCGAAATACTAGACCAAAGGCAAACTCAAAAGCTCAGTGAAGGATCAGGCAGAAGAAGGATATATATATATATATATATATATATATATATATATAGAGAGGAGAGAGAGAGAGAGAGGAGTACTGCCAGCGAGACACAAATTTAATGATAGGATTGGAAACTGTATACTAGAACAATGGAGGTTTACAAAATTGTGCTTACCTTTGAATCATTTTCATCAAAAATTTCACCAACAATCTCTTCAACAACATCTTCCAATGTTACAATCTGTTAGATTTTGGAACAAATCAGTAGTGGTTCTGAAACAGATAGAGAGGAACAATGAGAGTGATAAAAGTTTCCACAACAAACATAACAAAGACATTTAAGACGCTAGTAATTAATGCTGCCACTAAACACTAAATTCTCTTCGGTAGGATTCAACTTGTTTTTTATTTCAGAGTTCAAATAATAAGCTTTTGGAAATGTTAATTAAGATCTCTTATAAAGCAAGGTAGGAGAATAAGATGGGTTCTGACAACAGGTCCTTTCCACCTTTTCTGAATGAAGTCAGGCATTTTATGATGCTCTTAAAACATATATCCCAAGGCATTAGTGAAACTAAAATATAATCAGATACGATATGTAACAACATATGATGCTGTTAGATGTATGCCTAAAAGCCAATCGGGCCGACACATTAATTCTTTTTAAGACATAATTTTTACTTGATTTAATTAATTAAGGTAGTTAATTTCATTCATGTAGTGTATGTGTCCATGAATCGTCCAAGGAATTAATAGATGATGACACATATTCTCAAGAGTTGAGAAATTGAGGTATGTGCACTGATGGTTAATTCCTAAATTACTCCCAATCGAAAGATCATCACGGAGACGGTGATTGATCCGGTAAGATTGGTGCATAGATCGCTTCCCTTAGGATAGACAAATCTCAAGTCTACAGTGTGAGGACACTGGAGCGAAGTGCAGGTGGTTGTTAGAAAATAACGGCACTGAGCGTGACCAACATGAGAAGTCACTTGGATGTCTACTCACTCGTCAGTGACATTCTCGATCTGTAGTGATGTGACTAGTTCTTAGACCTGGATACCTCAGCTGTTCACAATGAGGTTACTATAGTTTGACTGTACCATAACTCGATCTCTTAGCCATACGGAGCCTTGAGGTGTATGTTGGCTACAGTAGGTTCATTGTAGGAATAGGATGTGCATCTAGATGGGATCAATCGACCTTAGTAGTAAAAGAGTAGTCCTATGTGATTTATGAGATTGAGTTCGAAAGACTTGTCCAGGATAGTGTAAACGATCAAAAGGAGTTTTCATCAGGTTTCACAAATGAACTCAAGTCGAATAAATGTTACATATGACAGACAATGGGATTTGATGAGTTTTTCATGATCTCCGTCTTGTCAGGACTCACGATAAAAGAACTGAATCATATGGTAACTACACCTAGAAGTTCATCCTTCTGTTCTACCAAATTGCCATTACATGCTGCTAGACGTCACTGATGGATTATGAAATCAATAAGAATTATTTGATGGTCAACAATTCTCGATTGGTGAGTTGAAATTATTTCAATCCATTGAAAAGAATTTCAATGATATTTTGATGAAAATCAAAATATTTCTCACTACCAGACAGAATAGAACCTATGGGATCACACATAAAAGAGATCTTGATTGATCAGACTGCCGAATCGCGATTTCGAATCATAAATCACATGTGGTCTTAATATCAATTTGATTGATGATTGGACTTAAATGTAAAAGTTACATAAAGGACTTACTAAGAGTTAGTAAGTTATAAGAGGACCAAATTGCAAATGTTGCTAATTATTTGATTTGATCAAATATGAGTTGAATTAAATCAGATCTAATCTGATTAGATTTGGTTTAATTTGGATTTTCTAGTCCAAATAAAATTTGGACTTCATTCCTAATTGGATTTGACTCAAATTAGATTCAAATTGGATTTGAATCGGATTGGAATTAAGCTACAAAATCAAAATCGATGTGGATTAGATCCTAGTCAAATTAAATTAGATTTAATTTGATTAGATGTGGTTTGAGTTTGACTCAGACTGGATTTCATAAGTCTAATAGGATTAGACTTAATAAGTGCTTGACTTATGATGAAACCCAAACCTAATTTGAAACCCAAATTGATTTGGATTTGAGCCACCCTTTGACTTGGATTAGGATGAGATCCTTATCCAATAAGTCCTCTCGCCTTAAGGTTTTTCACGCTATTTTCTTGCGTAAAGAAGCTTTGGCGTGGAGAAATTCTAGGAAAGGGAGGGCACCACATTATGGAAGAGTCTTTCTACTTAAAGACTCTAGAAAACCCTAACCACCTTGGTGTTTAAATAGAGGAGACTTGGGGCGCCTCCTCCTAAGAGATAAAATCAAAGGAGGGATGCCCAAAGAGAAGGTTGGCATGGAACAGTAGAGGACGCCAAAAAGTTTGTGCGTGAAGGCCTTTCAACATTGAGAAGGGTGGGACGCCCCTCTCCCTCATCCTTCTTTCTTACATCCAGAAGGTGGTTGTTGAAGGTAACCTCTTATCTCTCTCTTGTGTCCAAGAGTTGGACATGTCTCCCTCATCCTCTTCTCCATAGATGTCCAAAGGTTGGACATAAAATTAGATTTGATCTGATTTTTTTTCTCTTCCTATTGGACCATGAGATGGACACATAAATTATCCCTCTCCTTTAAAGATATCCAAGAGTGGGACATGATTAAAATCAGATTTGATCTGATTTATTTTTGGTCTATAAGATGGACGGTTCTCCTCTACCTTTCCTAGATCTAGTCCAAGAGTTGGACAAAAGGAAAAAGAGATTTGATCTCTTGTCTTCTTCTATAGATCTTCATATTTTCTCTTGAGAAGAGAAAAGAAAAAAAAATCAAATATGATTTGATTTCGTCCTCCTCTTTTAAACCTATTTGATTCTCTTAGAAGAAAATCAAAAGATCAAGTCAATTCGACAATCCAGAGAGCGATCTCTGCAAGGAAGCTAGCATCCCGTAAAATCGAGTCCTCCTAATCAGATCAACCTCGATGAATATCCGTAGAGGCAGACGCGTGTGTGGCTCTTCAGGAACCTCATTAGATTACCACGGACCATCGGATCGCAGTGAAGATCTACCTGCGCAAAGGTAAAGGTCTAAATCTGATTTTTATTTTTCAGCATCTTCATTTCAACATGTGAACTTTTCTGGCACATGTAGATTAGATCTATAATTTTTTTGCATATTAATTTAAAATAGTTTTAAATGTAGATCAGTTTCAATTTTCGCTGCATTTATGATTTTTAAAAGTTAAAAATCTGCATGTTCTGATCTCTGCATGCATATCCTGAAAGTCGAACTTTCTTCAGATGCATCTAAATAAAAACAGCCAACCCAAATATTGCAATGCTGTATCATTACCAAACAAAATTCAGGCACTCAATCAAGCTTGGAGCTTTTGAAGAGCCTGTACTGGAGTCAGCTACCAAATTAATCTAAAGGAGAAAAAACAGCAAAGCAGGCGTTGCCTTAAAACTGGTATGGGTGACATCTGAGTTGTGCAAGGTCAACTCCCCCTTCTGACTAAAGGATGCTGGTCGTTTGACTGATATGTCTAAACAACTGGTGGTGTGGCTTATTTTTTGCCCCAATGAAGAGGATTTCACAATTTCTGATGAAATTGATAGGGTCATTAAGATGAGTTCAAGTTCACGGCAAGACATGGAAGAGAAACAAATAGTATTTCTGGTATTCTTTATTAGTAGTGAAGAAAACAAATGATAAATTGTCTCCATTTGCATGTAACACTTTAAAAGGAAAATAAGTTAACAAAAAGCATAAAATCTTGCAATAGGTCAGACTCACTTCCAAGCATGATGTCAAGCCATGCAATGGTCATAGCAAAAAGTGAGGATAGACTTGGGGATAAGTGGCAATCAGATAATTCATGAATTGAAATGGCATGTGAGAGGCCCATCACACTATGCCCTTAATACCCTTTCACAGGAAAGCCATAAGATATCCTTCAGTAAATGCAGAGTCTGGCTATCAGAAATTCAACTTGATCAAAGCTCTCTGGGTCAATCATCACCACTTGGTGTAATCTTACCATTGGCCCCTCAACTTCTGAGTTGTATGTAGCAGCCTGGCGATGAATTGCATGCATGTCTCCCAAATCAAGAAAACATAGGATAGTGTTTGGCTTGGCATCCCCTATTTGATAATCTATTTGAACCCTTGGAGAAACTACAAGACATGGTTACCAGAACCGACCCAAACCAAATGGTTGGGGCCATGCAAAACCATACCATTCAAGCACTGGAATGGTTCAGCCATTCTAATTGGTTCGGCGTGTTTAAAGCTCCTGAGTGTCGGCTTGGCATGTTTAAAGACTCCCAAGCCCCACCCGCCTCCCCAATGCCCTCCAAGAACTTCTCTCTCACATAGAAGCTCAGCCTCCCAATGCCTCCAAGAACTTCTCTCTCACATAGAAGCTCCATCTACTCACCCAATTGATCATCACGCTCGCCGGATCTTTCATCCTCCTCACCAGATCAATTGTCCCCCTCCATTCACTATCTACTTCACTCGCCCCTCCCCCTTCAAACCCTAATCCCCTCCATTGTCATCCTCGGCTAGCCAAGTAAGTCTCCCCCTCCCTCCCACCCTCTCTCTCTCCTCTCTCTCTCTCCCCGCCACTCTCTCCCAACCCCCCAACCAAAAAAAGAAAAAAACAACAAGGGTCCAACCTCTCCCTCCCTCCCGCTCACTCTCTTTTCCCCCATCCTTCTCCCTCTCCCCCTCCTGCTCTCCCTGTTCGATACGCTCTACAACAGCACAGTACAGACCTGTGCCGTGCTGAATTGGTTGCTTCAGGAACCAGGTGGTCGCCACGAATAGCCTCCCTTTGGTTTTTCCTTAGACTTTGATTGGTGGGACCTAAGGTCCTCTGCCTCCATAGCTCAAGTGATGCCTATCTGGTTCCAGCATAACATTGACTGTCGAACCCTTAAAGCCCAGATTGCTATCACACTGAGGTCAAGTACCTTGCTGCTTTATATCATGCTTAGAAGATATCCAAACCCTTGCTTAGATTTCCCAGAAGTTCATTAATTATCCTTGCACACATGGCTCATGCTGCATAAACATGTTAAGCAGCACTTAGGCAAGAGATTTTTACGGTAAATAACAGGATCTACAAGCTTAGGCGGACAACCTTCAATCAAATGCCCATGGTGGCAAAAGTATGCCATTAAGAACCAAACAAAAATTATGAATGAATGCAACTAAATAGGCCAAATATGACTCCTATGGGTATCAAATGTAAGGTTGAGAGGGTGAAATGCCTGGGCAATAACAGGTACTGGATGGATAAAATTTGAGGAGCTGTGAGAAATCACACTGTTATGCTTTATCCAACATGGACCAAATCTGAGGGTTAACTATCACTATATTGCATAAAACGTTAAAAGCTGGACATGAATAAGCATAGGATGAAGCTACTAAAAGTCTAAAAATCAACTTGTAATCAAGTACAGATATTAAAGAGCCTTAGATGACAAAACAAAATCACTATGGCAATTAGTTGTCATAATTAACATAAAAAAGGGAAGAATTTTATGTAAACATACACCAATAGTTCCTCCATATTCATTCAGGACCACAGCCATGTGAACTTGCCTTACACGAAACTCTCTCAACAAGTTCCACACAGACATAGAATCTGCAATATCAATAAAAGAAAGAATGAACCAAAGTTATTGCTGAGCAACTGCAGTATACAAACTACTAACTCATATAAGAGAGTGAGTCAGTCAGCAAGGGAGGGAAGGAGGGAGGGAGGGAGAGAGAGAGAGAGAGAGAGAGAGAGAGAGAGAGATTAAGGAAAGGATACTCGATCCTATAGTGTTCAAACTTGCTTTATAAATGTTAGAACTTAGAACTAAGAAGGGAAAAAAATCCATTAACTGAAATGTGTAGCAGTCAATTGACTCAATTCAATACATCATTCAAGTTCTTCTTAACAATCACTTTATAGTTTAGTTTACCAGGTACAAAGTATGTGGGCATGTGTGCAATCTCTCTGACAGTAATTTCTTTTAGCTTCTCAACCTTCAAAAGAAAAAAGAGAGCCTCATCAAAAAAAAAAAAAAAAGAAAAGAAAAGAAAAAAAGAGAGTATCCAATTATCAAAAAGGAAAAAAATCAAAGTCATTTAGGAACAAAAATATATCATACATAAAAAAATTAATTATAATTTAAACTGGAACCAACCATTTCAACAAATTCAAGCATATCCATTGCATATGCAATTCCCACAATATTATCAATACGCTCCTCAAACACAGGTACCCTGAAATTGCATCCATGAAGTATATTCACAGCTTAAATTATGCGCTTTACATTGAAGTTATTTATGCATACCTAGAGTATTGATGAGTCTCCCATAATTTTTGAAAATCAGCAAGTGTTGCAGTAGCGTCAATTGCAACTACATCGACCAATGGTGTCATCACCTCCCTGACATGGGTGTCTTTTATCTCTAGCACATTTTCAATCATATCCTGTTAAGAGAATTAAAGAATTTCAAATTATCTAATCTTTCCGTGATGAAAACCAAGCAGAAAAACACAACAAGAGACATGGTATATGCGCACATATATGGCATACATAAAAAGAAAAGAAAACCAACCACTTTTTAATCAAAATTGGGCCCTAGCATGAATAACATGATTGAAACAAAATGGAGAATCAAGAAAGCTAACAGTGGCAATGCTCTTAAGAAATTAAAGAGTTAATGGTTCCTACAAATTTTCCTTTAAAAGCAGTTCCCACAAGTTGACCACACTCAACTGCCTTGTATTTAAATTAAGGCCCATTTGGCATCCCTTCTAGTCTTCAGTTTTCATTTTCAAAACATGCAAAAATGATGTTTGGTAAACCAGTTTCCATTTTCAGTTTTTTGGAAAAACCTTTCTCAATTTCTAGAAATTATGGAGACCAAAAAAATTCTGGTTTCACTTTATTTGAAAATCCAAACCACCCTTAGCCATCACCACCATCTCTATTGCCACCACCACTACCCAATGCCACCAATTGCCGACTGCCACCAGATTGAGAGATATGCTCAAACTCTTTACCAAAAGAAAATTTTTATTTTTGACCAGCCCATTCCGAGATCCAAAAAGTGGAATTTGCCCTTGATCACTAGGTGATCAGACACTTTAGGGTTTACCCTCATATTGTAGATCTCCAAAAGTTACCCGATTTAGAAGAAAGTTAGGATTTGGATGTCACACGAGCAAGTTTGGGCTTTTGAAAGTTTGGCACTCAATATGGCTTCCCCATGTGGCAGATCTTGATCTTGAATTTTGTCCAAACCTACCCATAGTGGCTAAAGTTGTCCACATCGAATCTGGAGATCCTCTTGGATCAAAATTCCATGCTTTGAAACATAGCATGATACATTAAGCTCCAAAGCCTCATTGCATGCTAGTTGCTCTTCTAGTTGTTGCACTTGTCTCCTCAATTCGTCAAACTCAATTTCATGCGCCAGAGGATCACCAATTCTTGGTCCACATCATTGATAATTGGTTGTCTCCTTAGCTCTGATACCAAATTGACATCGAAGCCGTTCACAATTCAAGGCCTAAGAAACCCACAAGAGAAGCTTATGACTTTAAGTTTGAAAGCCCAGTCCATAAAGCTCATCTTACAAAGATCCTTTTGGATTCTCAACTATTTGGCAGTTATTAGGCTTTGTGGTAGTTTAATCATCATGGTTGTTTGTTACATGCATCACAATTAATAACTGGACTCTTTACCACTTGTGTGGTCTCTCATGAAAAAATGAAGACTTTTTGAAAATTTTGATATCACTATTGTTGCAAGCACAAAGTTGGAAACTTGTTCCATCCAATGCCTACATAAGACTAGCATGCATGGAAGAAGGTAATAATGAATTTGATATTTTGAATGAAAATTTAGCCTATGGCTTTGGTGGAGTTCTCCTTATTATCTTTGTGCTACTATCTTCTTGATGGATTCCTTGTGGGAGGAGCTTTTCTCAGGTTCCACTTGTGTTAACTCCTTACATTTAACTCGACATCCAATCCCACCATTTCTGATGTCATCAGGTGGAAGATTCTTGCAAGTAGGTGCTTTGCATCCAAGGTTCTCTAACAAATCTGTCAATTTCTTTAACTACTACATTAGCTAATTTATAGTTTGCAAGTCATCATTAACGGGAAGTAAGCCACCATGTCCAAAGTGACCTAAGATCACTTGTATAGGATTAAGAGATTGACTTGCAAAACAAGCTTACATGATTGTCAACTTTGCTATTCATAAACTTTAAATATAAAAGCTCTGTGCCACCTTATGTGGTCAAGCCTATCAGCTATATAATAAGACATGATATATCAAAGTTCAATAATTTATTTTTGGACCAACAACACAAATTTTAAACCAGTAAGTGATGCCTACTTCCCAAGTACAACATCTCCAAACAAGAGAAATGAGCTAGACGCAAGGGTCAAATGCCATTCAACAATAACAAAGACATTTATGCAAGCAGGACTCTACAAGTTTCCCAAAATTAGCATGGAATAGGAAGAATGTAATAAGACATAGTCATAGAAGTACACTAGCAAATATCATGCCTAATGCATGCCTAAACAAAAAATATATAATAAAATCTACTAATTATAAAATATAGTAAAATTGACTAAATATAAAATTGATATAAACTAAGTAAAGCAAATAGGAAAACAATATTTATAATGAGTAGGAAATAGTACATGATATTAAATTTATTCATAACTAAATCATTGATAATTTTGGTAAATTTGCTGCCACATGAAAGGAGTCTGAGATCAGGGGATAGCCCCCTAAAGTTGAGGCAATTGGACATGTCATGTATGGGAAGGGAGGAGGAGGGCTGGAGAGAGAGTAGGAGAGGGAAATCCACACGAAAGCCTGGAGTATGCAGAAAGAGAAGTGAGAGATCAGGTTGGTGAAATAAGTCCCTTTTTTAGGTCCCCCTCCACAACAAGGAGGGACAAGGAAGGAGCAAGAGATACACATTAGGATCAGACTAGAATAATCTCATTTGGAATTTCTACTCCTAGCCATTTGTCCAATATCTAAGTAAAAGGTTCTTTGCATCTAGTGGAACGTACTTTGGCCGTAAAAATTGGCTAATGAAGTCCTTCCAGGAATGTTCCACCATTCAGAACTCTTACTCAACATAATGTGGAAATATATGTACACTTACATACACGCATACATACATATGTATAGATATATAGATCTATGCATATATAGAGGTGGTTTGGAATCCAATCGACCAAATTTCATTTAGTCATGATCAAATGATAGGGAGCCAACCAAGGTCCGCAATCTCGATACCAAAAACTATATTGGTATCCTATCGGTATGGTATGGTACAATATACATCCTATACCGAAATAGTTCTCTAACCATTTTTCTCAATTTTATCTCGGTATGTCTCAAAACAGGTCGGACACAACTCCGTATACCTCAGTACTCCTTGATATAAGTCTAATATATCTCGTTATGGGGTAGTATATCTCGGTATGGGGTGGTACACCTTGATACGAGATGGTACGAAGCTTATTCCAACTTAAAGTTGAGTTTCGTACCGATTTTCTTCGTCTTGGTACAGGACGGTATGGCAGATCATGGAGCTGACACTAATGATCCAAGCCCTTAGATGTGAACTACTACCTCTAAACTACTTATACACTAAAATACATGATTTGGAGACCCTAGCCTATGCATTGGGTGGTCAAAATAAACAATTTGATTAAGATGAAATAATGCATGTTAATTAACTATTTGATACTTCCACTAAGGATCATGAAATCACATGACTTTTCATGCAAAAACAGCTTAAACGTAGTAAATCATATTCAATAGCTTGGATGTTGGGTCACCATTGTCCAATAATACTGACAATACTTGATCTGAAACTCCATCAATGGAATTATATTCCACGACTCTATGTGTAAGTACATATATGTATGTACGTGTGTGTGTGTGTGTGTGTGTGCATAGGAAATGTTTGTGCATATACCCCTAAAAATCCCTTATAAGCATTTTTGTTAGCAATATGTATACATTTTTTTACTTCTTGAGAGCTGCATGAATTATGAAACCAGAGAATTTTAAATATCACTCATTCCGCAAGGTATCAATTCTGACAGAAAAAGATACTGCTACGATGCAGCACACTAGTTTTCTCTTGAACCGACCTATTCTAGTTATGTACCGATAATCCATACTGATTATATGTTGTTGCTTTTTATTCTTGGTGATACCAACTACCTTGGTTTCCAAGACAAAAGAAAAATGGAGCTTGATTCTTGTATTTAAACCCCTAAATTAAACATTTCAAGAAGTGCGAGGATCATTGACGCAATATGATCAAAAAAAATAATAATAATAATAATAATGTCATTTTTCATCTTAAGAATGTCATTTAATAGCAAGGGCATATATATACCAGTTTTTGATTTTTCAAGAGGCATATTTCAAGATCCATACATTTGGAGGGGTATAAATGCATTTTTTCCTTCACTATGCCAGAAAGGACATGTTGAAGCATAAATATGCAAAAATTCATATCTACATACTCAAGCCATTCATGGAAAATTAAATTTGCGACAAAGCATGACTCAAGAAGACTCCGAAGAAGGATAAAACTGATTTTATGATCGACTACTAGCCTAATGTCCATCCTTTCAAAATTGGTGCCACATCACAAGACCAGGAAAATTCAAGCAAAAGAGGAATCTAGATTAGACCCTATATCCCATTTGACGAGAAGAGAGAATGACTTTATTAACTTAGTTCAAGCTCGTGAAATTTAGAAGTAACTTTCCAAAATCCAAGTTGACTTGCAGAATTTAGAAGGGGATAAGATGATAACTTTATAATAAAAGCTACATGAATTTTAGTCCCAATAACATAAAGAGATGACAAACATGGCCCAAAGATTTCATATGTGCATATTTATCCATGCCAGTGTTGTCAAAGGCATGCCTAGAGAAAGCAGGCAAAGGCAACTCAAAACCTAAGGTGAAGCCCCTTTGCTTGGATGCTAAAAAGGTGCATCTTTTTAGTGCCTTGAAAAAAAAATCCCTGGCACAAAAAAATGTGCCCCAGCATGGAAATAGTGGACACCCTGCTTCTTCTTAACATGGGATACCATGCTTTTTCTTCTTCTTCTTCAGTTGCTCCTGCAATTGTAATTTCATTTATATTTCTAACCACTAGAAACATAATAATGGACAAAAATTGATACTTCGTTGTTAAAATCATGGATTGATGAATCAACCTGAAGTGGGTGTCTTCTTCTTCTTCTTGTTTGACCGCAATTGCAAATTCATTTATATTTCTGACCACTAAAAACATAACAGAGGACAAAAATTGAAAATTTATTGTCAAAATCATGGATTGCCGAATCAATCTGAACTAGGTGGTCAGGCCCATACCGAAATGAACCGACACCAACTCGCAATGGTGGGTTAGTTCAGCCTATAAAACTCCCCCCTCCGCCTAATGGGTTCTCTCATCCCAGCATTCTCAAAGTGCTCTCTTTCAATGCCAGTTCTTCTTTATTAAAAACATGGGACTCCATGATTTTTCTTCTTCTTCTTCAGTTGCTCCAATTTCATCTATATTTCTAATAACTAGAAACATAACAAAGACAAAAATTGATAATTCATTATTAAAATCACAAATTGCCCAATCAACCCGAATCAAGTGGTTGGGCCCATAAAGAAACAAACTGACACCAAGTCAAGACGGTCCGACAAATATGGTCAATTTGGCATATAAAACTCCCTCCCTGATGGGTTCTCTTGATCGTACCCTAGCTCGCTCGAAGCGCTCTCTTTCAATGCTAGTCACCGCCAATGAAGTTCCCCCTCCACCCCCCACCCCTCTCTCTCCCTCTGCCCCCTCCCCCCACCCCTCCATCCTTGACCCCTCAATCATACCCTAGCTCGCTCAAAGCAATCTCTCTTACGACTCCAACCAAGAAAGTCTAGGTTTTCACCACTCCTACTAACAAGGTATGTTCTCACCTCTCTCTCTCTCCAGTAGCAATCATCACCTTCGACCCTCCCTTCTCTCTCTCTCTCCCCCCCATCCCTCTCCCCCCTTTCTAGTGGTAATCATCGCCTTCGACCCCCCTTCTCTCTCTTTTTCTCCCACTTTTTTCCCTCTCCTTCATCTTTCGCCTCTCCATGGGCCCCACTCTCTCTCTCCCTCTCCTTCTCCCTCTTCCCCACTCATTCTCCCTCTCCCTCGTCCAACATGCATTAGATTGGTGTGATATGGGCATGCATCGTGCCGAACCGATTGCCAACTAGTACGACCTCCGTGCCAATCTGGTGAACCTTGGTTAAAACATGTTTAGGATCATGTATGAATTATTATTTGTATGTATATTTATATTTATGTACCTCACTTTGTCAAGGCACGCACATCACTTTCTGCCTTGCACCTAGGCTCCAAGAGACCTTGATAAGTTGGTGCACCTTGAGCCTTTGACAACTTTGATCCATGTTTGTCATATTAGAAATAATAAGCATATATAGTGCCATTTGATTAGAATAATATTTCCTATAAATTGTTATATGAACAATAACATTATCAAATAATGTTGTTTCACCATTATTATCTAACATACTCCATTGTAACGGACAGCCACTATTTTGTTCCCTAAATCCCAGCCAACTGAGTAAGCTTAGCACACAACATCCACTATTTCGTATACAAAGGGACTCAAAAGTTTCAGAGGGAATTTGTAAGTACATATTCACAAAAAAAATTGATGATAACAAGGGAGAAAGGTACACTTGGTATTTTAAATTACCAAGGTCCTAAAATGGGAATACGCTACCCAAGACTCGAATTTAAAACCTCTATTTCTTAAAAGGTTGAGGCAATGCCTAGTTCATCATAGATTTGATGGTTAACTAGAGAATTCTTCTCAAGAATCATTTTCCAGCAATAGCATTAAATTTAAAAAAAAATAAATTGAGCTAGACCGCCATGGCAACTCAATTCTACCAAAAATGAATAATAGCTCCAGGGTTAATATAAACTATAAAGCATAACAAAATGAGATAGATTTGCTTCAAAACAACAAGGATAAGCTGACTTTCCAACTAAAGCAATAACGGGTTACTCCCAACCTGATTGGTTTGTCTTTACGAGGCCATGATTAAAGAACAAATGAACAAAATATGTGTAGACCTAATATTCCTTATATTTGGTAGGTTTGATCTTGAATATGAATTATTGAAAGTTGCAAAGAGTAGAATGAGCAAAAAAAGATGGTTCAGCAAGTGCTACAGCCATATTTCTAAGAATTTTTGCACACAGTGAGCTATGTACAGAAATAGATAAAAATAAATAAAGCACTTACACTCTTCTGGCATGGCTTTAGTTCTTTTTACATCTTAGTTTCCTAGTCTAGAAGCTAATTTTACCACAGAATTGTACTCACAGTAAGCTTGAAATTTGTCAACATCATTTTACATTATGACTAAATGTTTAAAAGAGGCCACTCCAGCATTTTAATTTCCATCAGTGCATTCTACTGATTGAATAAAAGGACATTCACTGCTTCTGAGCCTAAACGGACAATATAACACACCATCAATACTAAGCTGTACTACTCGCATGCAAGTTGTCAACATAAGCTAGGGTTCTGTACAATAAAAAAAGTGACCACATATATAAATTTTGCTGCTGTAAGCATCATGATCAGTGAAAGAGGAGATTCAACCACTATACTAGTCTAATTATACAAACTAAATTTCACCAATATTCAGATCTACGAGGTGTGACTAAAAGTTTAAAACTATGATGGGTAACAAACAAACATACATACATCAACACAAACACATTCTCGCATGTGCTTGTATATGCATGCATGCATGCACACATGTATGCATATATGTATGTATGTGCTTAGATTCAAAAGTTTCTGGCAGTTTCTAAATTGTACATCAAGTGGGAGCTTTAATAATACAACACACTGTTTTGCTATGATGCGAGTATCAGAATTCATTGAGTTCCAAACAAGACATGTTTTAAGAGTAGATCATAATGGATAAATTGGATTTCAATTCTCACACACACACACAAAAGAAAAGAAAAAAAAAAAAAAGGATTTTCAGTTTGAATGCCTTATCATGTATTCATGTATTTTAGCATATCATACAATTTGCACCATCCATTCTTACACCAGATAGATGCATATGATTTTTTATTTGTTGACAAGCATTTTGATACAATAGGAAAAAAACAATAGTTTGAATCTTTATTTTGGATGGACTACCATTAATTTTGGAATCATCAAATCTTTTGCAAAAGGTTGAAGACCTAACCTATACTCCAACTCACCCACACACACATGCATGCACCCACCTATGCACGCGCACACGTGCATGCACGGACACAGGCAGACATGCACACTTGTACATTTGCACATATGGATTTTATAGTATGAAGCTATTGTACCACCAAAGGTTAGAGTGTCATAAAGAAAACAAATAGTTGCATCAAATTGAGCCACATAATTACAGGATTACTTCAAGCTTCCAATTTGGATCTAGAGCAACTAAACAGGCAAATTGAGTTGACAAGATAGATCAATAGCTATCCATATAATGCTTCTGCACTACTGTCACCTGTTCTTCTTCCTCTATTGCCCCACTTAGCTCTGCTCCTCGTAACATCAATTTCAATTCATCTTCAGTGACATATGGTTCACTGCATTAACAAAAAAGTATTATTAGAAAAACACTGCAAGGAAATTAGCCGTGCTATGCTTGCTACATGGATGATGGAAGCAGAATGTTATCCTGAAGTTATAAATGTGATCAGATTATCTTTACATGCTCAAGATCTGTATTCACCAGGCATATATCAGCACATGCTTGACATCTGTGATGCCATGCGATGTTTGATTAATCTAATTGATAAAGAGATACTATTTAATATTTTATTAAAACATATTCTCTTAACTTTACATCTCCCACTTGGTTGTCATCCATGCAAACTCTCTATACAGAACAATTTGGCATATTTGTCTGATTGACCAATAAGGCAACAATGCAAGGCACTTTAAAATTTGAATGGAAGAAAATAAAGGTGCAAAACAGTCAGTTGCATTGGCAGTGTAATACAACATAAATGAAAAAGAAAAAGCATAGGCCACCTAAGCAGACAAGGTCTATATATGACCCAGCCAAAGCAGAAGATATGACAGTTATCATCAAAAAAAGCTACACAAACTATTTATCAATAAACTATAAGCCTGCACATACCATGCATGTGCTTTGATCAAATTGGTGGGCCATCCGTTAAAGTGGAAGATGGGACACTGGGATAGAATATGATGGGTTTTTGTTTTTTCTCATTCCTCTTTTTTTGCGCGATGAGACATCCAATTGTGCCCCAAAGACAAAAGACTTTGAGTCCAACACATGCTAGACTTCAGAGCTCTCCCATCATGATAGTAGTAGATGAACATATAACATGAAGAAGAAATTATATAACATAAGATTAAACAACTAAAACATGAACCTGGAGTTTTTAAAATACAACCCACCTTCTACCTTTCAGACCTAGCATCTTCAAAATTCCCATTGAGAGAAAAGTGACAATTCTTCCAACTGGATACAAGACCAAGGAAAGCCATGCAACCGGCCTGACCTAATTTCCCAAGTAATAGTTCCATCAACAACCTTATAGCAATATTTTATCAAAACTATGCAGATCTTATTTCATTTGCAAACCAATGGATTGTAATGTCACCTTACAACAAACCTAGCAACCTCTGTGGCGTTATGAACAGCCACACTTTTTGGAGTGATTTCTGTAAGTAGCAAAATAGCAACCTGAAATAATTTACACAACTAGTGAGATCAGTTTGCCATAGGTATTGGATGGTCCAATCATTGATATTGAACAATTAATTTTCCAAAGATGTAACATAAAGTGCATAGTCCATCATATTCATGCATGAATGCAAGTATATGCAGTGCAAGCATTATAAGGTTACAGCACAATTTTAAAAATCACATTAAAAAAGACATGCTGGGAACGTACATTAAGGAGAGATGCTAAGGCCTTCTTTAGGATTGCTGTTGGTAGAGCTTTTGTTGGTAGAATTTATGGAAGTAGGGCTTTTAACAAAAAGTTGTCAGCTGTTTGACAACTATATTTCTAAAGTGCCATGTAAGTATAACATCTGTTTGGTGAACAAACTGAGAAAGTACTTTTAGGATGAGAAAAATGACAATAAAGGAAATTGCAAAGTGCTTTCAATTTTTTAACTCTTTGTACTATTAAAACTATTATTTTAAGGCATTCTTAATTTAAAAATTATTTATTTTGAATAGTATAATATAAGAATAGCATAATTTTGTGATATATAGTATTATTTTATCAATGTTATACTATTAAAATATGATTATTATGATATAATAAATATAGTAACATAGTATCGTCATAATATTATATAATACAATATAATATAATATAACATATATAATATATTATATTATATCATAACATAGTATAGTATAATAAAATAATATAAAAACATAGTATAATATAATATTACATTATGATAATATGATAAATTATTATACGTTATGATAATATAATATACTATAATATAATGTAACAATATATTAAAACTATATAATAATTATTATATTATAATAATAGAATAGTAATAGAATAGGATAGAATAAAATGCAATGTGATGTATCTATTATTAGTTAATAATTATAACATAATATTTTGATATAAAGCATTACAATTATTATTATTACATATTAATATGTCATTACATATATAATATTATTATAATATACGAATGTGATATTATTATTTTAGTACAAAATTATAATAGTATTATATTATAATATTATTTTCATATTTATATAATATAGTGCAAAGTTCAGGGGTATTTTGGTCAAACAAACAACTTTCCAAAGGGCTTCAGAAAGCATTATTAGGGATGGAGAAGCTCTAAATTAGAGCTTTTGTCATTAGAGGTTTTTCAACTTCTAGGAGGATCAAAAAGCTGTTTTAGGTTTTTTACCCGCTCATATATCCCCAGAAGTGCTTTTTGGGCTCCAGAAAGCGCTTTTGGCCCCTCCAAAAGCAATCCCAAATGGTGCCAACATCATTAAAATGGATTTGTATGTCTTTCTTAGTTCATAGCTATCAAATATTGATCTAATAAGATATATCTAAATTTTGGGGTGTGTTTGGTTCGCGATCGGTATTAAAGTCAAAATCGGAATCGGAATGGATTGTAATGGAAATTGAAATGGCCATATCCCCCGATGTGTTTGGTTCGTGACTAGAATTGGAATCAAAAAGGAATTTAAATCCTAGGAGAGAATAAGGATTGGGTTTTGAGGGGCTAGGGCATTCTTATTCTCCCCTAGAATCAGAATGGAAATGTGACTTCCCCAATCAGACGGCTAGAATAGGAGTTACTCATTCCCATTCCATTCCCATTCCAAAATCCAACTCTCCCCCAACCAAATATGCCCTTGAAGTAATTATTTTTGCCCATCAACCATCGTTTGTAATATCACAAGTTGGCTAAACGATGCAATTCTAGCACAAAATATATATGTAGAATTCTTCATCTAGGGAATCTTTCACAGCATGCAATACAAAGATTTATATTCGGAATATATCTGTAGTTCACTTGGCAGAAGAATAATATGGAGAAAAGATAAAATCAATGAGGAAAGTTTCTAAAGATTGTGACAAACTAAAATTATTCTTAACCAAAAGTATTCACTCATTCTATTATTACAACCAACGCTAGGATGGACCTTAAGGTGCCGTTTGGTATATCACTAGTCATGTGATCACTAAGGTGATGTGATCACCGGAGTGATATGAGCATTCGGATGATGTGCAAATATTGGGGTGATATGTAATCACTATGTTTGGTATATCATCGAGAATAGAACTTCACTATGTTTGGTATATCACCAAGTAGTGATAGTGATAATATATAAAATACCATAAATAGCCTTACACATTGATACATAATAATTATTCTACAACTTAATTAAATATTCTTCATTCACAACTCCTCACAAAAAGATGTAGTAGTAGTAACAATAATATTTATTATTATTATTATAGGTGTCTATTTTGATTAGGCTATTAAAATGATATTATGATAATATTATATATAATCTTGGCTAGACTTAGCCAGTTTTGACCATCAATATCAAGGCTGCCCATTAAGAAAATTTAGCCGAATAAAATAAAATGAGAAAAAGAAAAGCACGAAGGATTTAGCATAACCATCCGTGCCAATTAACCATACTTGCCTATAAAAATAAAATAAACATCTAATAAATAAATAAAAGGCATCTATGCCATTTAACTAAACCTACCAATAAAAATAAAATAGGCATCTATAAAAAGAGACGAGAAGGATTTTTATTTTCTCCCCAATTTATTGATTAGGGACATTTTTGTCCCAAAATAATTTCAGCACATCACCAATATCCGATGATGTGCTATCACCTGCGGTATGTGTGGTGATAGCATCACTGCACAATACAATTATGCTATCACCGAATTTATTACTGGATTCTTCATCACTAGATAGGATTTTGCAACACCAAACAAGATAATCGCATCACTAGGGTGATGTGAAATATCATCCCCTACCAAACAGCACCTTAGGGTTCAAAAATTTTAACCAGCTAGATGATAATAGGCTCTACATACTTTCTTACCATGAGAAAATACATGCCATAAAAACCATGTTATAATTGTAACCATAACAATCAATCCTCATCTTAGTTCTTTGGGACCAGATTGCCCAAAAGTGTCACCATATAGAACCAAAATACATTCATGAGCATCTGTCTTCACTAACACATGAGGTTTTGGGATAAAATTCAAATTTAATCATGCACTCAACCTCACTAACAAGTATGACTACATATTCAAGCATGCTTCTCTAAGCATGTCGCAGTAATATTCTGACATGGAATTAATCCAAGCTAAGGTATCAATGGTTTGTTCATCTCATAATTCACACCAAACTTAAACTATCACATACTTTGCAATGCATACTACCACTCTCCGCTTTATGATAGATAAGGACTAAATCTTAGGGGATGGGGCTGTCCTGGTTTTCCAATTGAACAGGACGCTCTACTGTCCCAACACTTGGGACCGGGGACATCCAAAGATGTGCCAATCAGGACATGGGACAATGGCAAGATAGTCATGTCTTGACACTGGGATGTTATCATGCCCTAGTGTCCTGTGGGATGTTTTGTGGGGACTCAAGTCCTTGGATATTGATATGGTGTGAGGTCAAATTCTTCAAACTCCAACAAATGAAGTAGCATATAATTAGATAAATGTAATTCTTTAAATATGATGTCTATTTGTATCTTCAATTTTAGCATTTATTTTAATAATTGAAACCAAGGAATGCTAAATCCTGCCAAACAGGCCAATTCGAGGCATGCCGAATTGGACCGACCTTGATTACCGGCGCAGTCCAGCCCATCAGCTCATGATGTTGGGGTTATAATACGACAACATTCGTCTATCAAATCAAAGCCCTAATGTTTGATTCAAGCTCCCATACATCCCCTGCATCGCTTCCCCATGCCCCTTCCATCACTCGGTCCCTCCGTCGCTTGATCCCCTCATACACTCGATCCCCACTATCCCCATCAAGCAATGACCATACCCGTCATCCCCTCCGCCCGTACAAGTGAGTCTCTCTCTCCCTCTATCCCCCTCTCTCGATCCCCATTGCCGGACCAGAGAGTCAATGGCTCGAAACTCACTCCACTCTCTCCCCCTCACTCTCCCTCCCTTATTCCCTCTCCCCCTCTATTTACCTCCCTCCTCCCTCTCCCCCTCCCTCTACGGCTCTCCCTCTGTCAGTACATCCTAGAATGGCATGCTATGGATCCATAGTGTATCAAACCAGTCACCGACCAATACGCCCTCCGCTATAGGTTGGGCGAACCTTGGTTGACACCAAGGCCATACTGCCCTAAACTACCCAATTCAAGATGTACCGAATTGAACCAAGGCCTTTCTTTTGTTAGGCCTTTTCAGCGGACCCAAACAACGACTTCTATGAGGCGCAATGATAGAGGATCGTCTAATAAAAAATCTGGGTGCATTGCTATTAGACAAAAGTATAGAAATTAAAAATTATTTTATTTGAAAATTAGGAAATTTTATTTTTTATGTGGGCTTTGAAACTACAATTTTGTGAGGACTCCAGTATTTTATTTTTATATGAACTCTTATTTGGGTTTTGGATTGTCTAGATAAACCCATTAGAGTGTTAATTGAGAAAATAGTTTGCATTATTGAGATTTGAGGATACTGAATATTGAGTTGCCCTCTCCCTCTACCTTCTCCTCCTCCTTTTTCCTCTCTTCTCTTTCCTCTTCTTCTCTCCTTTTCCTCTGTCCTACATCAATTTGGTGTCAAAGCATCCTATTCTCCCTGCCACCCAAGTCAGTCTTGTGTCGGTTTGGTATCAAAGCTTGTTCTACCTTGTATCACTAGTACCTATGCTGATTGGGGACCAACATGCCATAATAGCAATACATATCGTACCATAATAATATACAATAGCATATTTAGGACCATCATAGCAAGGTTAACACCTACCATGTGTCAATACAATACAATATTAAGGGTTGTATGAAGAACCTCTTTCCAATACAATTCAGTAAGCATCATATGAACCGATACGAACCAGTTTTTTAAACTCTTATTTGAAGATTCCATAAGATATTGTAAAGATTGTGAAGATGGTACGCTATATCGATCAGTACTGATGTGCGAGGTTTTATATCTCGGCAAGACAGGGGCGTCCCGACCATCCCATCCCGTTCCTGTGAGAAAACAGGACCGGGATGGGGTCAGGACTCGAAAACCCATCCATGCGGGAAAAGAAAATGAAAGAGGAAAGAAAAAAAGGAAGATGAAAAAAGAGAAAAGTGAAAGAAAAGAAGAAGAAGAAGAAAAACAAAAGAAAGCATAAAAGGGGGAAGAAAAAGAAAGGAAGGAAAGAAGGAAGAAAAGAAAGAGAAAGAAGGAGCAAAAGAAAAAAAGAAAGGCAAGGAAGACAACAAAAAAGAAAAAGGAAAGTAGAAGAAAAAAAAGAAAACAAGGAAAAAATAAGAAAATAAGAAAAAAAAAGAAGGGAAAGAGATGGAGGATATCTATCGGGATGGCCATCGGAACAGAACAAGACAACAGGGTGTCCGTTCCATGGAGGTATCGGGACACCTCCATCCCACGGGATTTAAAACCTTACCGATGCATACTGACCTTATTGTAGCATATAAGTACTGAACCGATAGACAATATGGGAAGCATATCGAGTATTGGTACACCGAACCGACCCTCATATTAGACATCTCATATTAGGCATAGTGACACTATACCACTAAGGTATCGGTATGGCGAACCTTAATTAGATATTAGAGAATAATCTACAATAAAATGGGTTGACAATAAGAAGAAGTAGGATGAGACTCTTGAGGTTCAAAGATAGCTTGAATAAGAGCTAAATCCTTAAGGGACTGTCCTTTATTAGGATGGTAGGATGGGCAGTGACAGAGGTACTAGCTCTTGCAGGCAAAAAAAGCCTACAAACACTGAGATTGTGCCATCTAGCATTCTTTTAATCCTCCAATTAAAGCTGCCCTTACTAAATACTAATGGAGAGACATGGGTAGTTAGGCAACCAGCTAGGAGGAAAATCTAGCCCATAAATAGTTTCCAACAAACTTGGATTCCCATGAAGACTTCTTATCCAAGTAAAATTAAAAGAAATTAACAGTCATATACCTTCCTCTCTTCATTTTTTATCTAACACAAAAACTATATGAAAGAATATCCTTTATCATTTAAGATCTAATATATGATAAAATAAATCAAAATACCAGATTACCACTGGCTCATCCCAAGATTTTGACAATGAGACTCTTTTCAAATTTATCTAAAATGTAATGAAAATAATAATTATTATTGACTATTAATTCATAATGGATAACAACTAAAAAATATATATTTTCTGATGCTAAAATAACAAAATTTATTTAATATCCTTATGAATATTGTTAGTGCAAGACGGCGAGACGGACCTCCCGGGGGTATGACCTATACAAAAGTCCTGACCGGAGGTTGTTCCGGCGAGGACCCTCCGACGCTCAAGTTAGAACCATCGTTCAACAGAAAGAGGAGCGTGAGAGGCAAAATAATGGCTTACTTTTTTTGGGGTCCTCTTTGAGCCTCCTTTATAGACGGAGGGCTGGAGCTTCGGTTGGTAAGTTGGTTGGCACGATGCCGTGACTTGCGTGAGGTAGCGGGATTATCGCTCAATTTTCAGGATATGACAATTATGGTTGCCTTATTAGTTCCACGACAGTTGTCGCCCAGCAGACATTGAATTTTGAATTGAGTCGCCAACTGGGTGTCGTCAAGATGGAGATTGGTCGGCGATGACTAAGAGTCGATCGCCTTGTGTCGTCGTCGGATGAAGGAATCCAGAGCCGAGATATGTTCAGCAACGTAAAGTTGGTCGACCGGATGTGATCAACTGATGAGGAAATATCAGCGATCATGCACATGGGTTGCCGAGCGATAGCTGGTAGGCTTTCGTCTACTCAAGGCGCGGAGCGTTGACTGGCAGATGTTGAGAATTAGTCGGCAAAGGTTATAGTCGACCATGGGTCGGCAAAGGCTTCAAGAGGTAGGCTCACCGTGTTTGGATATCCTAGGCCTTGGGCTTTTTCATATCATCGGCCCATGCGGAATTTCCCCCAACAAATATAATTACAAATGATATAAAAATAAATTAAAATAATATTTTTAGCTCAACATTTGGTATCCATTATAATTATATGTATAAAAAAATAAACAATATTTTATTTCACTATCAGAAAATAAGTTACTACATCTACAGTGGCTCTAGAATTTTTTTTTTGTTGGTTATTGTCCATCATGGAAAGTAATAATTGTTTTTAGTTTCTCATTAATGTCCAAGACAGGCACATCCAGAACCTATAGAATGGAAGAAACAAGGCACATGTGGATGAAGCAACTCTATTGGACTTTTAACATATAGCAAAATATATATCATATGTCCATCAGATCTTGGCAGTCAGCTATGAAATAGATTCTCTCCACATCATCAACGCTTTCTATTCATAATTTGATAACTAAACCATTTATTTGCAAACAGTAAGCAGGTATGACAGTGTGCAGTGGCTCAAACATATTACTTCAATAAAAATGGCATGTTATCACTGAGAACTTTAAACACAGCCTAACGTAGAGAAGGAAACATGAAATCTCAAATAGATTAACAGTCAGAATCAAGCTACCATATAGACAGCTGAATCTAAAAGCTGATCTAAGAACAGTTTAGGACATACAGTCATAACTCCTGTCGCTGCACTAACACCAGCTTCACCAAAAATTGTTGTTGCTGCTTCTGTCACAAGTGCAGTTGCACCAATATTGACCACACTGAGTACACATAAGAGTAAGTGTAAAATAAGAGGGAATACTTGCTGAAGAAAATGATAAAAAGCAGACTGCTATAATAGACAGTAAAAATGCAAATAATAAAGCAATAAATAAAACAGTACGTTGTGCCAATAAGAATGGTGGTCAGGAAACGAGTAACATCACTGCAAAGCATTCTGAAGACACCACTCTCATGCTCTTTTTCAGCTAACTCACGAACCTGACAAAAAGAAGGCATATGAAGCTCAAAAGCCAATTTCACCATAGATATACAAAACTCAAGCAGAACTAGTAGTAAGAAATAAAAGCATACATCTAATATTATTAAACAATGTAGCCTCACTTCCTTCAACCCCATCTTTATCAGCTGTCTTCCAACAAATTTTCTAGAATTTGGCCAAATCAATTAAAAAAATTAATAAAGTACCACCATAAGCACATAAAAACAACTTGGGGAATGCAGTACCTAGTATTATTTACAAGTAGTTAACTGAGAAAAATCCTACCCAAGTGAATATACTAAGATCTATGTCTCAGATATAGAAAATGCACAGTACATGGCTGATATGCAGCATAAATGCCACATAGAAAATGACGGAGCAAATTCCAACATTCAGAAAATGTGCTCTTGTGCCAGTGTGCAGCTCTCATACAACCACTTAGTAAGTAACAAGATTTCTTTGGGTATGAACATGCATATGGCCATCTAAATCAAGATTTCACATCATCATAAATAATTCCATCTAAATCAAGAATCCAAATCATGATAATAATCTTTAAAATCACACAAGAATAACGTACTCTCATTTATCCAACTCAAACTGCTTGTTGAATCATGAAGTGTCCTTTTATGACCATTGGATGCAATGTAGGAAGCATCTGAAAACCAGGCATTTTGTTTTTAAGCAATATGGATGGTGTAGGTAACAATAAACAGCATGCATTTGCAAATTGGACCATAGTTTGCTGTATCGGTGCATACAGCCTCATACCGAGCATATAGTACTGTACAGGTACCAAACCAAGACTTAGTACAAGGGGCATACCAAGTCTCGATACGCTGACCATACCAGGTACACTGATACTATACCAATAAGGTACCAATATAGGTAAGATACCAAGATGAGATGATAAACCTTGCTTTGAACCATAATCTCAACCATGGTTTGCTATATCCATGGGTATTGCCTCCTACCAAGCATACCATACATACCAATATCGAACAAAGACTCTATACGGAGGGCATAACAAATTTCGGTTATGCCAAACCAACCCCTATACCAAGCATACAAAGTTACAAACACTGTACCAGTGTGGTACTGCTACATGGTCCAGAATCAAGATGACAAACCTTGATCTCAACACTAATCATGCATTGAAGACCATGAATGGGTTCTTCTATTCCTAACACTTAATTTGTTGATGTTGGCATTAGGAGTTCTATTAGTAGTCATAATCACCTTAGTATTTTTAAGAGAACAATATTAGTATTTCATAACAATGTTCTTATACAGAGATGTCCTAGTAATGTCTTGAAACTGACCCTTTTCAAAATTACATAGTAGAAATTGAAGCAACTAGACCACTCCTTTCGCAGGTCAAAGCAAGAATCATATATGTCGCCATTACCAAAAATATTTTTAAATGTACCTGTTAGGAGTAATTTGGAAGGACCAGTGATGTATGGAGACTTAAGCCCATTATGACCCATCAAGTCTATATCGGCATCCCTCGGCGGCCTAATTGTTGTGGTTGGCCCGACTCATAGTCGGGCTAGTGTCTGTTCCGACCCTTGGTCGAGGATCAGCTGGTCGACCTCCAAACATATTCAATCCTTATTTGGCTGGCATAATGGGACAACCTCTGGTCAACGTAACAACTGCAGATCGGTTAAACTTCCGGATCAATCCGTCTAATCGAGCCTTGGTTGGACAGCTATCAGTCTCAATTCCTAGTGGCGTGCCACACTCTCTGATCTTTCTTTGGAAGCAGATCGATCAGACTCAGATATAAAAGGCAGACACTAACTAGCCACATCTGTCATTCCTATCTGGGCGTAACCGCTTGATTCAGGGAATCTCGCTAGTATAACCACCTAATTCGAAGAATCGCGATAAAATAATTGCGCCAAATTCGGTCGGCCAGTCTTCCAAAAACAGTTACACAGCCATCTTCTCTATAAATATCCAAACCCCGAGGATCCAAATAAGTAATTCATTTTCATTAAGCTCAAAACTCTGCTTCTCTGTTTGCGCATTCTGACTTGAGCATCGGAGGGTCCTCACCGAAGCATCATCCTCCGACTCGAGTTTTTTTGCAGGTTGTTCCAGCACTGCGTTCCTTTATCTTCCGACGTCAACCAAAACCAGCCGCAACAGATAGAGGAAGGGCCGAATCTCTGGTCCTATAAAAGAAGCAGACAAATCAAAAACTCCCAATGATGGCTCCACGCAGAACATCCTCTCGGCGAACCAACACCTCCACTTTCCAGCGATGCAGAATGAAATAAATCATTCTGCCCCTACACCTCCGGCGGTGAAAGTTCCCGCACTGGCACAGCAGCCCACAGCAGTGACTGTGGAGCAGTTCAACCTGTTTTTTCAGTAGGTGCAGCAACTCACGGCTGTCGTTCAGGCAGCGATTCAACCTCCCAGCACCTCAGCCGGCGACTCAAACCCAAATCCCTCTAGCCTAGCGAATGGCGGCGGATAAACCCGAGAACCAAGAGACAGCGGTCTTCGAGTTCTCCATCCGGCATGATTCAAACCCCGACCGGCAATCACCTCCGCACTCTGAAGCGCATACCAACTTAGATGTGGAAGTCGAACGAAGACTTCGAGAAATGGATCGGAAGATCAGCAGATCTGCAACAACCCGTCAGCATCATCCAATAGGTTCGATTCTAACCGCCTTTTGTGGCAAGCATTCTCAAGAGCCTATCCCACCAAACTTCAAGGTTCCTCAGCTGGAGAGCTACGATGGACCACAAACCCCGCCGATCATATCAACTACTTCCGAGCAGTTACACTTCTTTAGGATGCTTCTGACGCTATCCTGTGCTAGGCCTTTCCCTCCACTTTGAAGGGGGTAGCCCGACATTGGTATTTCAATCTAAAGTTGGCCTCTATTCACTCTTTCCGACAGCTGAACCAGGCCTTTGCTGCTCATTTCATTACCAACCGGTGGCAACAGAAGCATTCGGACTACCTCCAGACCATCAAGCAAAAAGAGGGCGAGTCCATTCAATCCTAGTAGCTCGTTTCAACAAAGCTATGTTGGAAGTCCGTAACCTAGATCACTCGATCGCAATGTCCGTCCTGAAGAGGGGATTATTGATAGGCGACTTCAAAAAATCGCTGTTGAAGACTTTTTTCTGAGATTTCTCGAAAATGTTAGCTCGGACAGAGAAATATGTCCGATTGAAAGATTCTTTGACGGAGGAAACTATTCGAGCAACTCCAGCTGTAGGGAATCAAGAGCAGAACGGGCTCGCTCGCCCAAGCAGAATAGTGAAAATCACCACCACTCAAGGTCCCCAATGAGGAGAAGGAATGTTTCGCCTAGGAGGAATCATTCACCTCCGAGGCGATTTGGTGATCTCACTCTGTTGAACACTTCTAGGAGAGAGATCTTGATGGAAGTACGAGCCGAGCTGCCTCCACCTCCAAAGATGCGAACAAACCTAGGGCGCCGCAATCTGGACAAGTATTGCCTCTATCATCGTGACCACGATCATGATACTGAGGATTATTACCAGCTCAAGGAGAAAATTGAGCATTTGATCCAAGAGGGGAGACTGGATCGGTTCATCCGACGACAAGATCCTCTGCGCCGATATCCTCCAAGGACTGGACAGCAGCAACAGAGACGCCCTGCACTTCAGCAACGATAGCACCAGCCTCCTCAGCTTCAACCTCAACCGGCTCCAGCACAACCACAGGCTGAGGGGCAGGCGATAGTAGAAGATCGACCTCTGCGAGGTGAAATTAACACGATAACTAGGGGGTCATCTGGATCAGTGGAGCCACATGCAGCAAAGAAGCCTCGGCTCGAGGAACCAATAGTCTTCAATGAACAAGATGTTGAAGGTGTACAAATTCCGCACAATGATGCGGTAGTTATTACTGCTAATATCGCTGACTACAATGTGCACCGTGTTTTTATTGATAATGGAAGCTCAATCGATATTTTGTACTTTGCTGCCTTCATTGCAATGGGATTTGTTCTAAAACAGCTAAGTAAATTCAGTACTCCTGTCCAAGGTTTCTCCGGAAGTTCGGAAATTCCGAAGGAAACTATAAGACTGCCTCTTACGGTAGGAACCAAGCCCAGACAAGTGACCATCCATGTTGATTTTCTTGTGCTTAACCTACCGTCAACCTACAATGTAATTCTTGGCCGACCAAGTCTAGAGGCGCTGAAGGTAGTAGTGTCAAGCTACCATTTAATGATGAAGTTTCCGACGGAGGTGGGAGTGGGACAAGTCTAAGGCAATCAAACCATGGGCTCGACAGTGCTTTGCTGCTAAGCTACAGGTGGAGGAACAGCCGGCGGCATCCCAACCTGAACTCCCAATAGGTTTGGACGCCTGTGATGATCTGGCTGAGGAGCATGCTCAGCCGTCCAAGGATCTAGTGGAGATCCCTCTGAGGAAAAAAATCTCCATCAAACTGTAAAAATCGGATCATCCATAGATCAAGTAACCAAAGCTCGGCTAACTGTTCTTTTGCGGAAAAATGCGGACCTGTTCGCTTGGGTAGCGGCAGATATGCCTGGCATAGACCCGAGGGTGATGCTTGGAGGTGGATCCAACTTTCCGTCTTATAAAGCAGAAGAAGAGAAGGTTTGCCCCAGAGCGCCAAAAAGCAATTGCTGAGGAAGCAGACAAGCTTGTCAAGGCTGGTTTCATCCAAAAAGCAATTTACCCAGACTGGCTCGCCAACGTGGTGCTGGTCAAAAAGGCGAACGAAAAATGGCGCATGTGTATCGACTTCACTGATCTGAACAAAACCTACCCCAAAAACAGTTATCCTCTTCATTGAATAAATCAATTGGTGGATGCCACTTCTGGGCACGAGCTCCTCACCTTCATGGATGCCTTCTCCGATTATAACCAAATCCGGATGGCACCTGAGGATGAAGAGAAAACGACCTTTATTACTGACTCTGGGCTCTACTGTTATAGGGTGATGCCCTTTGAGCCAAAGAATGCAGGGGCAACATACCAGCGACTGGTGAATAAAATATTCAAAGATCAAATCGGTTGCAGCATGGAGATCTATGTGAATGATATGTTGGTAGAAAGCCAAGCAACCCAGGATCACATAGCCGACCTCCCAGAAACCTTCAGCACCTTGCACCGAATCCAGATGCGATTGAATCCCACGAAATGTGCTTTCGAAGTTAGCTCCGAAAAATTCCTCAGATTTATGGTCTTCCGACGAGGACTTGAAGCGAATCCAGAGAAGATAAAGGCAATTCTGGAGATGTCCCCACCAAAAAATGTAAAGAAAATCCAACGCCTCATCGGAAGGATCGCTTCACTCAATCATTTCGTCTCTAGATCGGCTGAGAAATGTCTATCTTTTTTTTAAACTCTCAAGCAGCCAAAGGACTTCCAATGGACGATTAAGTGTCAGAAAGCATTTGAGGAATTGAAACAATACCTCAGCTCAACACCCTTGCTTACAAAGCCCCAACTAGAAGAAGAATTGCTACTTTATCTTGTTGTATCTCCAACAGCAATTAGTTCGATTCTTATCTGGAAAGAAGGACGAATTTAAAAATCGGTATATTACTCAAGTAAAGTCCTTCAGGATGCAGAAACCAGATATACAAAGTTGGAGAAGTTAATATTTGCTCTAGTCATCACGGCAAAGAAGCTCCGACCCTATTTTCAAGCTCATACCATAGTATTGCTTACAGATCAACTAGTCAAGGCAGTCCTCCGCCATCCGAATACGTCGGGATGGATTGCAAAATGGGCCTTGCAGCTCTCTGAGTTCAACATTAAGTTCCGTCCAAGACCTTCAATTAAAGCTCAGGTCTTGACAGACTTCGTCCTTGAGTGCACTATCCCTAACGAAGAGAGATCAGAGGCTGCGAAAGATAGCTCGGTGGCGCTAGAGGAACAAATAAATATGGACCCTGATCCTGAGGACCAGTGGATTCTTCATATGGATGGGTCTTCCAATTCATTGGGATCAGGAGCTGGGATCATTTTAATTGGACCGGAGGGTGATGTGGCGGAGTATGCTCTGCGGTTTGAATTTTCAACCACCAACAATGAGGCAGAGTATGAGGCTTTGATTGCTGGCCTCAGACTTGCAAAGGATGTGAAAGACAAACACTTGAAAGTCTTCAGGGATTCTCAACTGGTGACAGGACAAGTCAAGGATGAATATGAAGCTTGAAAGGAAAACATGAAGAGGTACCTCGAAAAGGTGAAAAAACTGACCATGTCTTTTTTAAGCTTTAATATCCAACAGGTACCTTAAATGCAAAATACACGGATGGATGTGTTCTCAAAGTTAGCAGCCTCCATGCCGCTTGAGTTCCAAAGAGGCACTTACATCGAGATATTGGGAACCTCAAGCTTGGAGGAACCTCATGCCATCCAGCAAATTGATGAACCCTGTTAGATCAACCCTTTATTAAAGTATCTCAAATCAGATGAATTGCCATCAGACAGTCGGGAAGCTCGAAAAATTTACAATCAGACTGCTCGCTATGTGCTTCATGATAACAAGTTGTACAAGCAGTCCTCTCTTCCACTTCTGAGGTGTCTGTGACCGTCCAATGCAGACTATGCACTAAGGACGTCCACGAGGAAATATGTAGAAATCATTTGGATGTGAAAACTCTTTCTTACAAAATCCTTCGGTAAGGCTATTATTGGCCTTCAATGCAGAAAGACGCCTCAAATTTTGTTAAAAGGTGTGATCGCTATCAAAAAAATTTCTAATGTTCAACATCAACCAACACTACCCCTTGCTCCCATCGCTGCTCCATGGCCTTTTGCTCAATGGAGAATGGATATTTTGGATCCATTTCCTCAAGCCTCAGATCAGCATAAATTCCTCCTGATGGCCATTAATTACTTCATGAAGTGGGTGGAGGCGGAGCCTCTAACCCATATTACAAAAGCTAAGGTTAAAGATTTCATCTGAAAATCTATCATTTGCCGCTACGGTCTGCCAAGGGTGCTAATAACTGACAATGGCAGACAATTCAATGGCTCCCGACTTCGGAAGTTCTGTGAAGACCTTGGGATTGAACAACGCTTCACCTCAATTGGATACCCACAGGCCAGTGGAAAAGCTGAGGTGACGAACAAGAACTCTTACAAGGCCTGAGGGCTAGACTCAATCGGACTGGAGGGTCCTAGGCGAACGAATTATATCATGTGCTGTGGGCATATCGAATGACTCAGAGAATTCTGACCGGTGAAACTCCATTTAACCTTGCATTCAGAACCGAAGCCATTATACCAGTTGAGATCGAACTTCCTTCTCTCAGGGTCGAGGAGTACAATGAGGACATCAACTCGGAATGATTGCAAACCAATCTTGACCTGATTGAAGAGAGTAAAGAACGAGCTACCGTGAGAATGGCTTCCTACTGACAAAGGGTAGCCAGCTACTACAATTCTCGAGTCAAGTCTAAGAAATTCCGAATTGGTGATTTGGTGCTGCGGTGCACTGAAGTCTCACAACCTATTGAGCAGGGGAAGCTATCGCCCAACTGGGAAGATCCTTACCAAGTAGATGAAGCGGTATGCCCTGGGACTTATAAACTAAAGCAGCTTGAAGGAACTCCACTCCGAAGATCGTGGAACTCAGTTAATCTCCGCATGTATTACCAGTGATATTGTAATTTTGCTGAAGTATATGCACGAATGAACGCTTCAATTTGCCTACATCGGTACTTCCATATTTGAACTCGGCCTCTGATCGACTTTGAGATATTTAAACTCGACCTCTGATCGATATTGAGATATTTAAACTCGACCTCTGATCAGCTTTGAGATATTTAAACTCGACCTCTGATCGGCTTTAAGATATTTGAACTTGACCTCTGATCGGCCTTGAGATATTTAAACTCGGCCTTTGATCGGCTTTGAGATATTTGAACTCGGCCTTTGATCGACCTTGAGATACTAAAAACTTTTGATCGGCTTATATTTAAACTTAGTTCTATGGCAATCATATGAAATCAGCATGATTCGAAAAATAGCAACATAAAAAAATAAAAATATGAATGCGCGATTGAAAAAAAATTACTGCTTCATTCCGACAAAGAATGTTTACAAGAATCCAGTCAGCTCTTTGTTTGACATTAAAAAAAAAAAGAAACAGAGAATTGACTGTGGATGGTGGGGCATCATTAGCTGGTTGTGTACTTCATCAATCTTAGAAAGTATCCCACCATTAAGATCTTCAACGCGTCGCACTCTGCGGAGAATTACGAATTCGAGAAATACGTAAGTATTCCCTCGCTTCTCCTTTAGCTGCATTAAAGCGTCGTCCATATCCATGTCGGGATTGGGAAGCTCAGACAGATCGAGTTCTGGATATAAAACTCGAACTGCATTCCGACAAAAGCTGTAACCAGAATGACGTCTGCCAGTAAAGGCGTATGGATCATCAATCGAGAACTATCTATTAGCTGTTCATTAGGTCGGGAAGAAACAGCTCTTTCTCCTTCCACCGGAGATCGACCTATTGGTTCCTGCTCTTTCGATCGAGATCTGTAGCCATGGGTAACCGAAAGAGACTCTCCTGGGCTGACGATGGCGATTGGAGTAGTCACTTGGATACCTTGTTGTTGTACGTTCTTGGGAGAGACGACTATCTTTTTACTATCCAACGCCTTTTGCAACTTTAAAATTTCTTCTCTGGCGTTGCAGAGTTCATCCTGAATTTGTAATGTACGCTTAGACCTCGCCCATCCAAACTCCCTGCACTTAATCAAGGACTCTAAGGCACGAATTTCTCCATGAGCAGAGTCAAGCTGACGACGATATACAGTCAGTTTCGTCGCCACATCCCAAGTTTTCTTCCATGCTGCGTCGAATATCCTCTGTATCTCTTGAGTTAATTGTGCCTTCTCGGCACTATAAGTTACAACTCACCGAACTTCTTGTTGGAGTCTGCTGGCTTCTTTCTCGGCCTCACCAAGTTTTTTTTGAACCTTTTGCAGTCTCTTTCTCCGATTGGCAGCCTTTCTCTCAAAAAATTTAAGTTTCTTCTCCAAGCTCTCAATGTGAGTTTTAATCTTGATTGCCATCACTGGAGGAAGAGAAGTGGCCGGTAAAGGAGCAACAACTGCCGAGCCGACGTTACAAACGTTACCACCAACTATGCAAACAATTGAAAGCGGTAAATTCAAAAAGCTCATAATTTCATTTCATTAAATGAAATTTCCTTACAGAGATGGACAAAAAAACAAACTAAGAAAAAAGAAGAGGCAAAAAGTACAAGTATTTAATCCCCAACCTTCTCTTGGAGAGTCGTGTCTGAAGGAGGTTCCGAGGGACCTATGTCAGCAGTTGAAAAGGAGGGTGGCTCGGCAACATTCTCCTTCTCAGGGAACTCGAAGGCAACACAAATTCCCTCGCCATCTTCTTCTTCATCTTCATAGTCTAAGAAGGCGAGATCAAGCTCCGGATGCTCTTCCTCTATCAGCTTCCGGCAATCAGCCCAGCCTTCTTTGTGGGTCTGATGAAAATCTTCTCACTGAAGGTCACGTGGCTGTTGCAGTATTCTTCAGACGCTCTAAATATTTCAACCGCTCGAGCCATCTCCTCAGCAAAGGCAGGTGATGCCTTGAATTCCTCAACGGAGGAGCGCCTGGCATCTTGAATGCATTCCTCAGTTCTTCTTTTCTCCTCTTTCTTCCTTTTCAGGGCAAGGGCAAGGGCAAGATCGGACTTCACATGCCCGAAGGCCCCCTGGAGATGCTTGGCCTCAGCCTCCAATTCCTTAGCTTTCGTCCAAGCTACCTGGGCGTCCATCTCAGCTTTCTTCTCGGCCTCTTACACTTGAGCCTCCCTGGCCGAGCGGTCCGATAGATTGACAAGAATATTGAGCAACTGCGTTTCAAATCGACCAAGTCAGAAGGAGCATAATGATTAAAAAGAAGAAAGGGGTAACAGAATAAATGCCATACATAATGGCCAATGATCAAGGACAACTTCCTCTGATCGAAAATGCTCATCTTGTCCATTTGCTCCAGCTTCGCCGGAATGACGGAGTTTTCAATAGTTTCCCGAACCACTTTCCAGTCTTGGAAAAATAAGCCCTCTGAAACGTCGTCAGGAAGGGCCTCATCATTATCGGCCTTGTTAGAAGACCCGTCTTGAGCAAAAGTCTTGGAACACCGAGGTCGCTCGACGATCTCTTCTCGAGAGTCGGCGGTCAAGGTCGGAGTAGGTGCAGGTGTTGCCAAATCTATTCCGACCTCGAAAAAAAGTGCTTGATCGACGGACACAAGCTCTTGGCTGAGCTCGACAGACTTCAATTTTTTCCTTCTCTCAATCTCGGTAGCCCGTGTCTTCCTCTTTTGTGGAAGAGAGGCCTTCAATTTCACAATATCTTTCGTCGAGGGTTCCATCTCTACAATTGTTCAACAAACGTCAGGTTAGAAAGTTGTATATATGTATATAAAAGAAAAAGAGAGAAAGCATAAGCGACCCCACTCACTCCTAGATTCGCTAGAAGAAAGCCCCACTGAGAAGAGGGATTCATCAGATAAAAGCTCATCCAGATGAGAAGCATTATGATCCAAAAGATCACTAAGTCATCTCTTTTTCTCAGCACTCAACTCTGTGGGCTTCAAGGATGAGGCTTCGATCTGACCCCAGTTCAGAATCCCCCAATCTTCTATCGAAGCACAAGAAACAAAAAAGAAATGGCTCTTCCAGCCATAAATAGACGAGAGAGCATCAGAGACTAGGAGAGTGGCACCCCTCTGGTAGGAAACATATAGCCAATCAGCGTATGGGTGTTTCTTTAATGTGAAGAAAGCTAAAAAGAGAGAAATCGAAGGTCGGACTCCTGTTCGAAAGCAGAGGACAAGAAACCCTATGATATACCGAAAGAAATTCAAAGACACAGAAAGCAATCCCATAGAACCTAAAAAGCTCGAAAATAAAGGGAAAGATGGAAAACCTAAGACCTGCTTTTCCTCGTACATCGCTAATCGGCCTAGAGGCGGATTGTGGACTCGAGCACTGGAATCAGAAAGTTTAAGGTGGAACCCATCCGGAATGGAGTATTGAGCTCGGAGCAACTCTAGGTCACTCAAAGTCAACTCGGATTGAATCTCTCCGGGTCCGACCTGAGGATTGATTTTGGACCTAGGATTTTTTTGATCCTTCGTTTTCTTTCGCATGGGACTCACTCACAGAATTTTCGGAACCCACCATGGAAGCAGAAATCTAGAGGAAAAATGAAAGGAAATACCAAGAAGAAAGTAAGAGGGACTAACCTTCAAGTAAAAAATCGAAAGGAGGCAACTATCTTCCGAAAGCTCTTCACACAGTGAAGAAAGAAGGAAATCTGTCTGTGGAAACTTAGGAGCAAGAAAAATGACGGAAGAGAAAGATTTCACAGGCAAAACAAAATAAGAGATAAAACAGAAGAAGCCATCCCTTTAAGTAGAAGGACGTATGTCTCTTGAAGGACGTCAAGTCAATACCAATTCGTAAAATGAGCCACGCGTCAAGCCTTCATTAGCTCAACAACTGGCTTACGGTCTCCACATTTAATGCATCCCAGCAGAAAAGAGTGGCATCTAAAGTGGCGTCCGTGCAGATTTCGAAAATTTCATCATTAGTTCGACCATTTTTTCGCCTAAAAAATCGCACACAGACGTGTAGTTTAAAAATACTTTTCACATCCTCGGCCATTCAGAATGCTAGAATAAATACTTCCATAGCCCAATTAGAGCTCAAACTAGGGAGTAGGGGGTATCTGTTAGGAGTAATTTGGAATTCGCCAGTGATGTATGGAGACTTAAGCCCATTATGACCCATCAAGTCCATATCGGCATCTCTCAGGCAGCCTAATTGTTGTGGTCGGCCCGACTCATAGTCGGACCGAATGTCTGTTCCGACCCTTGGTCGAAGGATCAGCTGGTCGACCTCCAGACACATCCGATCCTTATTTGGCTAGTATAATGGACAACCTCTGGTTAGCATAACAACTGCAGGTTGGTTAGACTTCCGGATCAACCCGTCTAATCGAGCCTTGGTTGGAAAGCTATCAGTCCCAATTCCTAATTAGCACGTCACACTCTCTGATCTTTCTTTGAAAGCAAATCGACCAGATTCAGGTATAAAAGGCAGGCACTAACTGGCCACATCTGTCATTCCTATCTGGGTGTAACCGCCTGATTCAGAGAATCTCGCCAGTATAACTGCCTGATTCAGAGAATCGCGATAAAATAATTGCACCAGATTCTTTCGGCCAGTCTTCCAAAAATGGTTACACAGTCATCTTCTCGATAAATACCCAAATCTCGAGGATCCAGATAAGTCATCCATTTTCATTAAGCTCAAAACTCTGCTTCTCTGTTTGTGCAATCTAACTTGAGCGTCAGAGAATCCTCGCCGGAGCACCATCCTCCGATCCGGACTTTTTTGCAGATTGTTCCAATGCTGCGTTCCTTTATCTTCCGACGTCAACTAGAAACCAGCCGCAACAATACCCATTCATATTTGAGTGTTATGCACATGGTACATGGGTATAAGCAATATTGATGGTGTAGATAACATTCAACAGCATGCATTTGCAAACTAGATTTCATCCTATGCACTTTGGACCATAGTTTGCTGTATTGACGCATATTGTCTCATGCCGGGCATATAGCACTGTACAGGTACCAAACTAAAACTCGGTACAAAGGGCATACCAAGTCTCGATACACCACACCAACCCCATACCGGGCAACTGGTGTTATACCAACAAGGTACTGATACAGGATCCAACACCAAGATGATAAACCTTGCTTTGAACTATAATCTCAACCATGGTTCACTGCATCGATGTATGTTACCTCGTACCAAGCACACCATATATACCAATATTGAACCAAGACTCTATACGAAGAGAGTAACAAACTTCGATACACCAAACCAACCACTATATCGAGCATACCAATATTTTACCAGTATGGTACTGGTACATGATTCGATATTGAGATACTAAACCTTGATCTCAACACTAATCATGCATTGAAGACCATGAATGGGTTCTTTTATTCCTAACACTTCAATGTGAAGAGGTTGGCATTAGGAGTTCTATAAGAAGTCATAATCACCCTTAGTATTTTTAAGAGAACAATAAGAGTATTTCATAACAATGTTCTTATATAAAGATGTCCTAGAAATGTCTTGAAACAGACCCTTTTCAAAATTACATGGTAGAAATAGAAGCAACTAGACTGCTCCTTTAGTAGGTCAAAGCAAGAAACCTATATGTTGCCATTACCAAAATAATTTTTAAATGCATCCATTCATATTTGGGAGTGTTATGCATATATTACATGGGCAAGGTCATACAACACACCTTTAGGATGGTGCATAGAGAATTTTGTGCTAAAGGGGTTATTGGTCATTTATTGTTGTTACATGAATGTGTATAAAATGCATACACACAAATCACATGGATATTTTAACATGTGTTTGCATATATACATGTCCATGTACATGCAATAAAACCATATATATACATATATTCATATCTGTATACATAATATGGTTTTAAAAGCCATATAATGGGGCCATCCCAATTTTTCCATAGAAGAAAATGCCCCATGTACCACCACACAAGATGGTGGATGTCCCATCTCGGCCCATTTCCCGACTCATACTCTCCCAACAATCGACACAATGGATGCCCTGCAATTCCACCGATATTTAATACCTTGAAAATATATGTCTGTACATAAACCATGGCATCAATGTAGTTAAAGGCTTGGTTTTTACAACATAGACCATTTCATGATTCTTCGAGCCCTATCAAACTACTAAAAGCATCAAAGGATATTATTAGTCTCTAAAGTTATTTAACAAGCCAAATTGATCTATATGGAGACTATATTAATTTGGTATTACTTGGGGACTCAGTCACCAGTTCACTTGATCCTTAAGTTACAGTACATTAGTGTTTTAGTCTAAGTTACTTGGCCATCAAATCAGTCAAGTTATTTGGCCATCAAGTTTATTTGACTCATCAATTACTTGGTCCCCAAGAAACTCTTTAAAAAGAAAAAATGGTTTACTTGGTCCTTAATTTATCGTACATATACATGTGTATAGTCTGGAATAATTTAAATGATGGTCGAGTCATGGATTGTACTTGAGCTTGTTATTGAGAAAGTGGTTTCTTTGGTCAGCTTTCATCTTATCCCTCTATCTCACATTCGTTCTATTCCCCCTCCCTCTCTAGTGCCTTTTTAATCCCTCCCTCTCTTTCTTTGATCTCCCTCACTCTTTACACCCATCTACATTATAGCAAACCATCCCCTAAGTGTTCTTGCATCAACTTAGTGCTAAAGGAAAACATCCTAGGCTATTGTTTGCTCTCTTCCCTTCCCTTCATTCTTTCCCTTCATTCTTTTCTTTCCACCATGGTAACCAATGCCTTGAGCTTCATTCAAGGTTTGATGCTCCCGCTCAAGGATGCCAATGCACCAAGCCATATGTCTAAAAGGATCTAAAATATATCAAATTTCTATAGCATCTCTAGAGTAAACTATGCCCAACTTGGTGTCATCAATGGCTATTATGCATGCCAAATCTGATGCCTTAGTTCTTAGAACCCAGGTACCTGGAGCTCGGTTGATAAATAAAACTGGGATCTCCCCCTTTAACCTTGAATGTTTCAATACATAATCAAACCCCTCCACTTCACATTCACATATCCCCTCCAACAATTTAAGCTTCAGTGTCAAATAACTACTGAATTACATTTATAGATCTGCCTTATAAGGATCTTATTTTGATGGTCTATCAATTAAATACCCTGGAAAGACCTATCCCTCACATCAAAGCTTGCTGATGATGCACTGCATCTAGAGTACCAAATTGAGAAGACTGAGAGCTCTGAAGATCCTATATCATCACGATTTACTCAGTCAACATGTTAGTCCCTAAGTTATTTTTTAAAAAAATATTTGGTTGCTTGGTCCTTAAGTTTTGGAAGACTATATACAATGTATGGAATAGTTAAAATAATGGGTTCAAGTCTTGTATTATATGTGTGTTTATTGTAGATAAAGGTTTTTTTTTCTTTGGCCAGCTTTGGCTCCTTATCCTCTCTACTCTATCTTGCACTCTCTATGCCCCTTCCCTATTTAATGCCTTCTTCGTTATTCTCTCTCCCTCTCTCTGATATCCCTACCTATTTGGGCCATCCTAAACTATAGCAGGCCATCTACGTCTTAGACCAACATCACAAGCATACGCATAGATAAATAAGAAATCTAAATGCGCAATATACATGCATTGGTGTGTATACATAAATAATGAAGATCGTATAACTTCGCACATAGTTTTTATGTACTAGTACTATCAAAATATGGACATCAAAACAGGACACTACTTGGAGAATGAAACAATCACAAATCCTCCAAGGCCAATATGTCACTCAGAAACACAATGTGACAATATGCTATGGGATAAAAAGAATGAAGAGGTATGGACATGAATCTTGGAATATTGATGAATAAAATGACCTATTTAGGAATGAGAATATGCCTCTTAAGGGCAATCTGGGAACAACTGAGGTATAAACAAATGTCCATCCAACGAATGACTACAATCAATAGACACATCCAAGGAATTTAACTTTTCTCCAGAAGTGTAATTAGACCTCCTGTAAAGAAGAAGACATACCTATAACTAAATATAATTTTCTATATAATCTCAGAATTGTCAAGAAATTATCTACTTCTATGAAGAGCTAAAAGACTAGGCCCCTAACCAAAAAGTCAACCACTTAACCAATATTTTATTATGCTTGAAACCTCAATTAACAAGCTGATGCTTCATAAGATGTATTCCTCCGTGTTCATGTGCTCCTTTAGTCCTTTTTCTCCATTATTGGAAGGATAAAAATTCAAGTTATGTCACTTGGAGGCATACTCAAGAACACATCACTAAGAAGACTTACACATTCTGCACAACAATGTTCCACAACCTTTAATATGATAAAAAAGGGAAATTATTTGGCCCTGCATACTTCTTACTTCATTTTGAACAACATCAGTCTCGCCTCATCTTCCCCAAGTTCCTTTTCAAGCTCATTTCACTTTCTGAACATCAAGGGCAAGCATAATCCTTAGCTACCAAAATTAGGAGCAATGCAAGAGCGTGTGCAGTTACTGGTACAAGGAAGCTAATATTTGGTAACACTTTAAGCAAGAAAGTGCTTAGGAAGTGGGTGCAGATTCAAGATTCTAAGAACTATCTGAAATGGATACATTATCCTCGGTAGAAGATTCCAGCCACTAAAATCTAACAATTTTAGCTCCAGTTCAAAATCTCTCAGTTCTGTGAATTGCAACTCATATTAATAGAAAAACAATCTTTTATTTAATCAGTGCCATACTGAACAATTAAGATGTGACTATTTGCTGATATACAATAGAATTGGTCAAGTGCTCTAATAGGCTTGTAAGAAAGGTAGAATTTAAGGAGAGATCTAAACTAGCAAAGGGATTCTTTATATGGCTCACTCTAAACAATTTATTAAGCTTAAACTAGTAAAATGCCTTATATGAAAAATCAGAATTCCTAATAAAATTCAATTTACGAAGAGATTCACGTCCTCTCCAGTGGCATAGTGGTGACAATGGGGGCCAATAACCCACTAACATGACCCAAACCTGACTCAAGATATAGGGTTTGGGTTTAAAAAAAATAAGACCAATGAACTATTGGTTTGGGATTGAGTCCCAAAATCAGAACTATAGTCTTAATGGGTCACGTTGGGTTAATAGGCCAAATCATACGTGAAACCGAAGCTAATTTTACAATATATTCCTGTATTCTTATATAATACGTTTAATATTTGTTTTGTCATTGACGCGTGTCAACTGAAAAATAGTTCTGTCCTCCATTTTTGTCTCAAAAGTTTTAGGTACTTCTCCCCATTATCTAATGGTGAAGGCAAGGGCACCTATGTCAGTGAGTGTTTGGACGACAGATGAGAAGGCAACAGTCAATGGTGACACTGTGCACCCTTACTAGTATACCCTAGCCCTTCCACGTTGCCTCACTGCTAAAACAGAGCCTAGTTAGGCCCACAAATAACGAAAAAACAACCTGAAACCAAATTAATATCCCATTAGTTTTGATTCTGCTTTGGATATGGATGTAGAGTATAAGAAGGGGTTTCATGTTGGATTTGGAATTTGTGCATATGATTTGCATTTTATTTGGATATAAAGGAGCCCAACCATTTATGACACTCTTGCCAATACACATTCTTTTAAAACTTGAAATGTTTGTGACCATGTTGAATAGGTTAAATGTAAGTTTTGAAGTATAATAACTAATCAGAAGGTACAGTCCATCAACAATGGTGGTGTCACAAGCTTAGTTGTCTGGCGGATACTACTACTAATAACTAACAAGTAGTGTTTCCATGTTATTTAAAAGGAAATTTCTTCTTTGAAAAGGAAAAAAGAAGTCGGTTTAAGGCCAAAATCAATTTGGTCTACTGGTCTTCTCAGAAATAACGAAACAGCGCTAACCTTCCACGGCCACAGTGTTGTGATCGAGGTCTCTGCCATGGAAAAAAATGCGGAAAGACCCAACAGCGCCGCCAGAACCAAGCCCTGCTCTTTCAACACTTGAAGAATCTGCATCAGCTTCGGCCACAAACCACCAACAATCGTTCGACCCGATCTCAAAACCCCAACCCCTGCACCCGCGACACCTTCCGCAGCCAGAACACTTTGGCACCTCACCACAAATAGCCCACAGGCGATCGCAGTCACAACAAAACCGATCCTGCATCTCACATTCTGATCGACAGCAAACACCTCGCGTGCATCATTCTTCGAACAAGCCTCGGCACTCAAAATACTAGGCAAATGCGAACTATCGCATCCTTGAACTGATAGCGAGCGGAAACGTGGCGACAGAATTCTAGCAAAGATCCGACAGGGGACTCTACGACTCCGATTGAATTCAGTCAACAGCGAAGCTTTGTGGTGGTGGCCGAATCCAAATCTTGCTGGTCGACCGAGAAACGAGGCTTTCAGCGCGAGATCCATGGGGGTCGGGGCGTTCGTTGGAGGTCGGGAAGATCGGATCGAGGGGAAGAAGAGCGGCATCCTACTAGGGTTTCCTCCGAAACCCTAGAAGTTGGGGGAAGCCATTTGATTGCTACCGCGGACAACAGAGCGCGGCTCCTTTTTTTGCTTCTTTTCGTTTTTTTTGTTTGGAGAATGGAGACCCTGGATGTTTTATAATCTCGGAATTAGTTTTCAACCCAAATATTTGTCGCCCCCGTCCCTCTCGCTGCCGGGGCGTCATATATCTATATAACTACTGTTTCCAGAATAAAGATCGACGATAATCGCGTAGAAGCCTCTTTTTCTTTTTCTTTTTTTTTTTTTTTTTTTTTTTTTTTGGTAGAAGTCGTAGCAGCCCTTCGTATTATCCATTTTGAGCAGAATTTTAGGTCTTAGAATGTTAGGTAATCATCATCGGATTTTTTTAATATTATTATTTTAATATTTAATTTTAAAAATATTTTTATTTTAAAAATATTTTCAGACGGTGGCTACGTGATTGAAATCGTGGGATGAACCCATGGTATTGGCTCCATGTGGCCAAAATCGTAGGTTCACCCCACATTTTCGTATTGATGATATGGCAAAAGAAATCATAATTTATTTCAGTGAAATCGCACTTTCAAAAGATAATTGCTTCTTCGTCCACCCCCCGCATCCTGGACGCCAACCATTCTTCCCACCTCTGGACCTTCGATTCTTGTTCTTGGGCCCCCCTCCCTTCCGAATGATGACTTCTTTCCCACCCTTAGATGCCCCTAGTTCCTGTTACTAACCCTCCTGCCTCCCGAACGACCAACCAACTCTTCTCTTTGAACTTTTTTACTCGATTCCCAACATCAGATTCCCTCTCATTATCGTCGGGCCCCCAACGTCCTGAGCATCCGACTCCTATATGATCCGGTCCAATCTTGAGCGCCTCCCATCCGATCTTGAGCCGGCCGATCCCGATCTGGCCCCCATATGGGCTCGAACCGTCCATCCCAATCCAGCCCCATACAATCTGAATCAGCCCCCCTCTAGTCTTGATCCGACCCCCTTCACCTCTGCTGCACACTTTTCCAACTGGCCTCATCTTCCAATAAGTATTATTTATTATTTTTTCAGTCAAAACTTTTATTTTGTGATGTATAAATTTTGCATCTATGTTCCACCACTACCTAATAGCAAACCAATGTTAGACATCATGCATTTCAGAATTTAAAGCTGAAAAATACTAGTTTTATATACATCAATTTTGAAGAAAGGATTCCTATGAGATGGCTCTGGGTGAGTTTCTGAGCACCTTAGTGATGGCTGATGCGGTTGGTACGACAATCGCTATTTGATTTAAAATGTGTTTTGGATTATCCATAGATCGATCAGGGAATAAGGTTGGTCATCTACACTGATTGCTCTGCCAAATGGTTAAACAGTGAGAGCTCCAACTATTTTGAATTGGGTCAATATGGTTTTAGTTTTCTTGCTTTTAGTAGCTCTTTAAATTGCAAATAATGGGCTCACCACAACCATGAAGCTGATTCACGAAGGACCGAGGCTCTTGAAAAATAACTCTCAACTAAGAAAGCTGAAAGGACTATCTCAAGATTTAGTTATAGGAAGGATGATTCTTTGGATGTGCCTTCTCTAATGCCCTTACAATATTGTCAGTCACCATCTCTCATATGCAGCAAGCTTTTGGGCATGTCTGAATTTTATTTTGCAATGTATGAATTTTACATGCTGTGTTTTGATTTTGCTCAGTCAAAAATATATGGAGATCTGACACATCTGTCTATTGCTTCATTTCCCTTCTCACCCTTCCATGATACTTCTTGTAATGGCCATACATTTTCTTAGGCTAAAAGTTGGACAAGATTATTAATGCTAATATGAGAGACATGTTAAAAGACATGTACTGTTGCTCATATACGAATCGAATAGTTATTCATCCATAATTTCATATATTTTTATGTAATAGATAGTCATATTATGTAGATGCTAAAATTTGTATCTATATTATGTAGACATGCTATTTGGAAACTTGACCTTTCTTGTTTTCAAAATAATAATTGGAGTAATATTAATTAGTTATGATTATTTAGATAATTTCTTTTTGCTGAGCAACAAATCAATGGGCTCATTTCTTAGATTGTGTATCTCAAAAATTTGAATGAAGATCACCATAATGATATGTTGTATATGTTAAGCATGCTAGTTTAATATTTGTGCTAAGCATGATGTAAATCTATTTGTTATATGTAGTAGAAAATGGAAGATATTATCACGGCATTATACTATATAAATGGTGCAATGGTTAACGGACCATATGGCATAGAGTACAGTGGATCTCCTCAAAGGGCAATTAGAATTAGATATGGAATGAAATTTGAAGAGTTGGAAGAAAAGTTATGCAAAGTCTTCCATATAGATAGTACAAAGAATAGATTAATGATAATATATGGATATTCACAGGTTGTACAGCCGACAGTATTAAAATATGAGTCCATTCCAATTACTGATGATGAAGATATTGAGATTATATTTTTAACTATTAGTTCGCATCAATGTTTATCCAGTACAGAGTTGTAGCTAGATGTGCAACCCATTGAAGACACTGGACTTGTTCTTGATAGGGACGATTATCAAGTAGTTGATAGGGACATAGGAATGACTCAAGTCAGTGAATATATCGGGCCCTCTAGTCCATATGTGATTGATAATTTTTCAGCAACTTAGAGTTTGAGACCACCAGAAGATCAGCTTCCTACAGTGGACATTGATGTGCCATGTACTATAATCAGACAATCTTTAATTTACATAGTTTCCGACGATACAGTTCCTATAGACAATCAGCTATTTGAGGAAGAAGATGTACCAAGTAAAGATGACATAGACGATGACTCCCAGCAAGTTGGTACATCGAATGATGGAGGGTGCCCTCTTATTGTCGAGTGCCCAAATTTGCCAGGGTCTGAAGCTCTTTCTATGACATTCGGAGGATTGATTGGATAGCTGCCGATATATCAATATCTTCTACAATGCACGAAGTATATATCAGCTAGGAAAGGAATGTCGAGTTATGTAAAGGACTACATTTTGTGGATAAGACTAGACTGCAAACTATAGTAAAACAACATTCCATTGACTGGCATCATGAATTTAAGGTTGTTGAGTCACAGCCAAAGGTTTGGATGGTTAAATATAAAAATAGAGCGTTTGGATGCAATTAGATGCTTCAAGCAATTAAGAGGTATGATTATTTTGAAATCACAGGCATGTTAGTCTGCATATTTGTATTTCGGTCACGTTTTCTTAGGATCATTCCGAACTTGATTTGAACTTCATCATCAATGAAATATAGGATGTTATAAAAGAAGTATCCATAATTTTCATCGTCACCATTGGTGTAATCATAAAAAATAGATTCAACTACACGTCTGGCTACAAAAAGCTATAAGAGGCGAAGTAGAAAGCAATGGCCTTAGTATATGAAAATTAGGATAAGTCATATGACTTATTGCCGAAGTGGTTGCATGCTGTAGAGAAATTTAACCTTAACTCTTGGATAAGTTTATTAGCACTCCTATGGGTCATCCAACATTTATTGCTTTCAATCGTGTGTTTTGGACCTTCGCGCCATCGATTGAAGGTTCAAATACTATAGATTAGTAATCAGTATTAATGCTATATTTTTATATGAAAAGTACTGAGAGAGATTAATAATTGCAACTATTATTAATGAAAACAACCAAATTTTTTCTCTTGCATTTACTATAGTAGATGGAGAGTCTATTGATACGTAGGATTGGTCCCTCACTTGTTTGAGAACCTTTGTTACATCATGTCGAGACATCTGTCTGATTTCATATCAGCATGCATGTATATTATCAGCTATGTAAAATGAACATCTTGGTTGGCAACCACCCTATGTATATCATGTGTATTGCCTGCTCCATGTAGAGAGTATCTTTAATTCAAGGTTTTGTGATTCAAGATTGAGAGATTTAGTAAAAAGAATAAGTATGCAAACACAAATCAGAAAGTTCAGTAAGCACTTGAGGAAGCTAGAACGGTTGAACTCGGAAGCCATTCAGTGATTGAATGAAATTTCATTAGAAAAATAGTCTCTTGCACATGATGGTGGTCAAAAATTTAGAATGATGACTACTAACTTGTCAGAATGTTTCAATAGAATTCTAAAAAATACTCACTTTTTATCGATAACTTCATTAGTACAATTGACTTTCTTTAGGCTTGTATCTTATTTCGATGGTTAATGTGGTCAAGCAGAGCATGCATTAAGTAGAAATGAAAGATTTATTTGCTACAACTTGCATGATCACTAATCAATTCAAAGCCACATCTTATAATGTTACAAGATTCGATAGGATAAGTGAGGTGTTTCAAGTGCAAACAGCTTCCCGTGGGCTCTATATGAACAAAAGCAATAACACTCATGTGAATAGCAATGCAAAGCTTTCATTATACATTCATGTAGTCAATTATAATAAATGAATAAATTTATTTTTTAGCAATCACATTTGCATGCAGATAATATAGTTATATGAGCATTCGTGTACGTGCCAGAAATGACAATGCCATCATTTGTCATGTTCACATGTTATGGCTGCTTGTGCTCATGTTTCAATTGATTTCTGATGATATATAAATTGGTTCTATACTCTAGATGAGTATCATTGCATTTATAGTCATAAATTTCAATCGATCCCTCATGCAAAGTATTGATTGTAACCAATAAATGATATTTTGATAATACCACAGAAAGAATAATTACGATGGAAGAAAAAGCCATGATCCTCTAGATCTAGGAATGAAATGGATTGGACAAAAATCGACACTAAAACTAGATGTCGACTTTGTGGTGAAGAAGAACATAGCAAACGGACATACCCACAAAACCAAGAATGAACTTTGGTGGAAAAATTAATAGTGAAACTTTGTGATTAATGGTTTATCTTGTTGAATTATAATCAAACTTCACTGCTACTTTGTTAATGGATTGTAGATAAAAACTATTGAACTTTATATTTGATGTTGTATCTTTTTGAAATGTATTGAGACTTTGTTTTACTTTTTTTCTATTAATGTCGGTAGTATATTGTATCTTATGGAGCCAGGTCCAACAGATCCCATGGTGTTATATGCATAGGCTACCCATCGATCGTTGGCCATCTGGGATGGTCAGGTATGTATTTACATATATCGTCTATACACTTTATTTGCATTGTCTTAATATTAATATTTTGATTTTTTTATCTTGATAGGAGCTTGTCTTCCTTATGTGTTGATAGAGGGAGCTTGCTAGGACTCGGACGATATGGCTGGATGCTCGTATAGTGCCATATTTGTAACAGCCAGATTTTATAACCTTTATCATGTTGGTTTTATTTCACTAGATTGGCATTTGATTATTATCTTTGTAGAGCAGTGGTGTCTAGAGATCCACACATTTCACCTGCCATAGGGGGAGTGCACTATCATACTTGAGGACATTAGCATTCAGTTAGGTTTATCCATTGACGGCCTACCAATTATAGGTAGTACATGTCAGGATTGATGGCAGATATGTTTTGATTTATTAGGTGCTATCCCATCCCCGGATAAACTCAAGGATTTTCGATTGAGCATGGTATGGTTAGTAGAGTACTTCGACAGACCAGCTCCTGATGCAGATGTTATCGCCATACAGCAGTATGCTAGGACATATATTCTGTAGTTGATGAAAAGTTGTCTGTCCATGAATAAGTCAAACAACCTTATGCATATCACATTTTTATCACTGCTTATCGATTTTGAGGCTGCGAGACACTATAGTTGGGGTAGAGTGGGCCTAGCTTGGTTGTATAGAGAGCTTTGTAAGGCAAGTAGGATAGATGCATATGACATCACTGCATCTTTGATTTTACTTTAGGTCTGGGCATGGGATAGGTTTTGTTTTATTTATCCTTGTAGATTAGATCGACCCTATAGATTAGATTCTATTATGGATTTACCTGATGGAGGTGCATTACCATGTGGTCCGCTAGCCATGAGGTTCGTACTGATATTATTATTGTATTTTTCATATCCAAGCTACTTTGAATCATATATAACTGATTTATCTAATTTAATTCTATAGATGGAGAGATGCTTTCTCAGTGACCTAGGTTTCCACCCATGTATTGATGACATATGCTATCAGCTCGATCATCTTAGAGCTGAGCAGGTACAATTTAACCCACTACTAATAAATATTATAATTATATTTCGAATAACTTTCAGAATACTTATATTTAATCGCGTTCATAAAAAAGATTGTATGACAGCCATATACTCCTGAGGTCCTTGCACCTCTACTAGATAATTACTTCAATGGTTAGGATAAATGGTGATCTCGAATGCCACTTCTCTACTTTTGTATTGTAGTGGCATTTTCTGGATAGAGTGATGTGTCAGTTTGTAATCCAACAGGCTGTTCCATTCTATTGTGACATAGATTCTAGACTACATCATATCGATCTTAGAAAATGGATTGATCATGATTGGAGTATCACTCATCATCAGTTTGTTAAGCTCTAGGAGAGTTGGCTAGATCATGTAGTGGATAGTCCAGTAGTTGAGGACACCATAGGCTATTATGACCCCTATATGGACTAATATCATCAGATTACTTGTCGATTTATTTTTCGTGGCAGTGTGATGTTCGACTATCTGATAAATATTAAAATTTATTTTCGTATTTTTCTTCATAACTTTATTATTATTGTTCATAATGGATATTACTTGCCTAAATCAAAGCAACAGTCTTGCAAGAATTCGTCATCTTGCTCAGTCGGACTCTGTATCCACATTCGAGCACCAGATCCAGAGATATGCACTTCAGTGCTCCATGCCGTCAATGAGCATGGTCATATCTTTGTGTATATGTACGATTGGGGCTGCAACACCCATGAGTGCACTCCTTTACCTTATTTACATCCATCGTTGTTGGGAGCACCAGTGGCTTTGCAGAGACGAGAGAGTCGACGATGTACCGACTTAGACTTTTTGATTCTGGACTTCTCAGGATTGAGTCCATATATGTCATTGGGCACGTATATGCAACACAATATCATCCAATTTCAGTCCGTTGAGGAGAATACGACACATTTTAAGTATACGGCGAATAAGATTAGCCATCAAGGAGTCTCGTACTATGCAGGAGTCTAGATAGATGAGGGAGCTACACAGGAAACTATCACACAAATTGAGCTTGAAAGCCCTAGTGAGGCTCCACTTATGGGTCGTCAAAAGCAACCTTCAAGGAAGAAGCAATGACCGGCATGTGGAACATGATCTTTTTTTCTATTATATATATGTAGTACATGGATATGATTTTTTTTCAATACATAAAGTTGTAAATTTTCTTACTTCTCATGTAAGCTCAGGTATTATTTGTCACCTATCATGTAATGTTTAAGTATTACATATTATTTGTGATTGTAATATTCAACTCTTATTTGTCGTTCGAGCATTATTTGTTGTCCATGTGTTATTTATCCTATTTGGGATTTTAGGTTTGGGTTTTACACTTCAGATTTTTGGGTTTGGGATTACGGTGTTATAACTGGATTTTGAGTGCGGGTTCGGGCAAATTATGATTCGAACCATCCAATTTGGGTTTTCGACTAGTCGAGGAATCGAGAGTTTAGGTTTGACAAATTATGAATCAGTCCTATTTATTTTTTTGGATAGTTGGGTCTCAGGAGTTCAAATTCAGGATTTCGATCATTATCTGAAAGTTGGGGTCCATAAGTTTTGGTTCGACAAATTATGATTCAAATCATCCTATTTGGATTTTCGACTAGTCGGGTATCGAGAGTTCGGGTTCAAGGTTTGGATCATTATCCAAAAGTTCGGATCCACAAGTTTGGGTTCAGCAAATTATGATTTAAATCATCCTATTTGGGTTTTCAGCTAGTCGGGCATCGAGAGTTTGAGTTCACAGTTTCGGATCATTATCCAAAAGTTTGGATCTGCAAGTTTGGGTTCAACAAATAAGACCCAGTCGGATTGTCCTATTTAGATTTTTAGCTTGTCAGATTGGACTACCTAAACCGACCATGCTCGACCAACTGGTTAGACTGAATCGATCGACTAGCTCAGCAGCCCTTGCGACCCAAAGAAGGAAACAAGGAGGTTGACTATCCTAGTATAATTTTGGCTTGAAGCAGTCTACCACTTCAGTGGTCTGGTTGATTGCTTTGGCATGATATGCATCAGGCCATTGAAGTGGTCGATCAGACCACTAAAGCTGTAGATCGCTTCAGCGAGCTGTTCAGTCACGTGTGATTGATCACCTTATTTCGATCTTACAGTCGACCAAACGACTTACAGTCCATCGAAATAGATCGAGGAGAATGGTTGAATGGAACGATCGATCTCATCCGATACGGTCGACCTTTCCACTATCCCAATCGATTGGGATTTTTGTTTTATTCCCCTTACTATTTTTTTTCTATAATTTTTTTTTCTATTTTTTTGGGTTACATGACTTTCAATGCCATCCGTAATGATTATTTTAATGCTTCCAAAACTAATACTCAGGGTGGAAAACAGAGTTAATTATGACAACCACCAAGCATCTAGGAAGAAAAATAGTACTTATATTAAAAGAAGTAGACTTTCATTTTTCATAATTTCATTTCACAATTAAGTTGCCACCAAAAGAAAGAAAATATTATCATGTGGAGGTGGAGGGAACTAATACAAAAGATACTGCAACCAAAAGCTAGACTTAATCATCCGCTTAGGATCCTGTGGAGGTGGAGGGAACTGATGATAAAAATGCTATATGAAGTGATCAAGTTGTACAAAATTCTGATCTATACATACAAATCCCTCCTTAACAGATATCTCCAGTGCATTGATCCGAGCAGACAATGCATGCAGATTAGAAGATTGCAGATCGGACTGTATAGAATGACAAGGTTAGTCTCTGACGGTATGTTGACTTTTTCTTTCACTAGCATTTCTTTTTCATCTATGTCAGACATATGCCTCCATACCCCACTAGTAGATACATACCCCATTCACTTCAGAGATGGTTGACTGTAGGTGTCAATGGGGTTGAGCTTAATAACTTCATCGTCATTAGCGATAGAGACATCAAAGGTCTTGAAGATAGCAGTCATAAAGTTTCATAGGATAAATAGATTTTGAAACTTTGAAAGTATTCATTTATATAATTTATCATTAAATATAACAAATTAACACTATCACTTGAAAGAATTATTCTGAAGAGATAGATATCCATGTATGATACATTATCCCTATAGCCTCCTCTTGGTAGAAAATTAAACATAAAAATTTGATGAATTAATCTATTTTCAGGTGATAACTGATGTGCAATAGGTTTACAAGTTTTAGCTAAACTATCATTCTTATAAATATTCTAATACAGCTTTGATAATCTAAACTTCTATGATTCCAACAAGTAGTATTGAAATATCTATCACCATCTGACGGAATACTTAAAATTTGATTGAGAACATTATAATCTAAATTGATAATTTTTCTTTCACATAGGATGAAATAGAATAAGCAGAACTACTAAAACTAAAATTACTATAGAAATATTTAACTAGGATAAGATATGTTAGCTTGTTGAGCGTAATTATAGGAAGCCAACCCATCCTCTCAAATAGAAAACCAATTCAAAAATCACTAAAATAATTTAAATCAACAATTCTTCCACCTACAACCTTTCTTCAAGAAAAAAATTGATAGAAAATTTTTGCTACACCCACTATTTAAAAATAGATCCTCATCATACCTAGATGTAGATTGTTTTCTTTTTTCTATTCGAGCTCTTTTTTCTTTTGAAATAGCTCCACCTTTTCTAGAAATCATTAGGGTGATTTTAGAGTAGGGTTTAGGGTTAGAATACTTGCTAGAAGAGAGACATGTTTGGCTAGAAGGGCTTGACTAGGTGGAATGGGCTTGGCTGAGAGCACTTGGTTGGGTGAGAATTTAAAGATATATTTTATCGGATGGATGGGGTTGGACATGGTTGGGGTGGTATTCAAAGACAATAAAATCATGGGTTGGTGCTATGATTTCTTGAAATCATGGGTCCATCATGCGATTTTAGAAGTAAAATCATGGGATAGACCCATAATTTCGTGAATTGTGCCATTTCAAAAGTGAAATCATGGGATAGACCCATGATTTCTGAAATCATGGGTCTAACCTATGATTTCATTTTTGAAATCATAGGCCTATCTCATGATTTTAGGGTGCAGATGGGCGCACCAATTTCAAACTGAAATCACAAGTTAGGAGGATGAACTAAATAGAAATCATGATTCAAGCCACGATTTCACAAAGAAATCATGGCTCCATGATGTGATTTTTAAAAAGAAATCACAACCCCACTCCATGACTTCTTGTGCTAGTCTAACTCCCATTAGTGGCCACGTCATCTTGAAATCATGGATCATCCCACGATTTCAGGTGAGGTGGCAATAAAATCGTGGGTTTAGCCTACGATTTGAAGCAGATGGCATCTCCAACCATAGACTCGAAATAATTTTGAAATGATCATATTTTTAGAATTATTTATTAAAATAATAATATTTTTTAAAAAAATTCAATCATCGTTACTATTTTGAATAATGATACACAAAAAGATTTATTATGTTATCAATGACACAAATTTGAAGTGACATATGTTATTCTATTTTCATAGTCATTAAGTAGTAAATCAAGTGACACTATTTAACATTTGATATGCTTTTTTAAATATTTAGTTAAATATTAATTATTTAAAAATAGTATTATTTTTTATTGATTGTTATGTTTTGGTGTAGTGAATCATTAGCAATGCAAGAATTATTATTCCAACCTTAATACTAGTCATTTAATTTTTCGATCTTCTACACTTTTATACCTTGATTTTCAGAAAACCTCTATATCCTTATTTTTAAAAATAAGGGGTATAGCATGTTTTGATGATTTCTTTAACTTGCACTCCCCTTCCATCATTTAAAGTTTCTATGCCACTTTGTAATTGTAAAAAATGTTATGCTTTCAAATTTTAAACCCTTAATGCTTAACATAACTCTAACATTGATCGATAATGTTTGCCTTTTCTATATATACTCATGTTCTATTTAGTCTTTTGCCTAAGTCATAGATATGATTGGATTTCTCTACTCTTATAGTAATCTAATAAAATCATCAGACTTGATGTGAATCACTATAATAAAATCCAAGCGTAAGATCTATGACATTATGAAGCTGATCACACATCAAACTTTTAGAAGTCCTAATATACACATATGACATTCAATCGATATTTTTTGAAAAATTAAGTAATGTTTAAACTATATGATGTGGTGCCATCCTATAAGAGTGCAGCAGAAGATAAGTAATTAGAGCAAATTCCATCTTTTGGACCTCAAAATAGGTAAATCAAAGCAATTTTTTTTTAAAAAACATAATGTTGATTAGGCATATCACCTAAACCAAGTGAAAGTAGAAAATCTAGATAAAGCAGCCGAAGATAAAATTGATATAGAAATTTAGATCTACCTATATAGAATTTTAATATTTTTTTATTATTTTTACTAGTTACATCTATTTTGACAAACCTATAACCTCTTTTAAGACTTTTTTTAGCATTAATAAAGGCTTTGTTACTCAGTTTTAGAATTAATTTATGAAGGACAAGAAGATCTAGACATATTTTAGACAATTTTTCTATTTTAATTTTTTCTTTAAAAACTTTGTATTGAGTAGGTTAAAGAAATTTCTTCCTTTTTCTTGGATTGAATCACATAGTTATAAAATGCAAGAGAATTTTTAAATGATCAAAGGACAATATTTGGTACAAATTAATAGACATTAAAGAAATTTAAGTTCAAAATGAGAGGTCCTCTTTCCAATTAAAAAAGGGTGAAGTTCATTTGTGAAATGAACAAACTTGTTGAGGATAACATGCTTTGTATGCTAGTTTGTGTCATATATTAGAATTAGGCATGCTAGATGTTATAATAATTATATAGCCATCCAAGCTATAACCAACAATCCTATTTATTAGTTTGTCACTGGGTGTATTTTGAGATCAAAAACTACTATTCTGCTAGTTAGATTTCTATTTTATAACTTTCAACTTACTAAATACTATTATTGCACTATCAACATAATAAACTTTCATTTTTAGGAAGCTTGAATATATGGATTGCACAAGACTTGATCAAAACCAATTTTGATTGACCCAATTTTTGCAAGGCCTAGTCTCAAGTTTTAGGCATAATTGCTAGTCCATGTTTAAACATTTAGGCTAAGTTTAGAATCAAATTGGGCTCCTATTGGCTGAAAAATCCTCTATTAGGGGAATATGGATGGCATGGACGTCCTTGAAAAGTTCATGTATGTACACAAGCATGCTATCAATATTGAATAGCCATAAAAAAAGAAAGTAAAATGATGGTAGTGTAAGTTCTGATGCCTTGACTTCTAAAGACTTTCACTACTATAATATAACTTGTCTAGAAAAGATGGGGTTATAAGTCTCTGCTATAGCTATAGAAAAACTATACTTGAACTAGGTAACTAAAGGTGAAAAATTTAAAGATAAATACAACAATAAATTAAAGATAAAGAAAAAGATAACATCAGTCTATTTGATAAGCAAAAGGGTTCTTTCTTAAATTACATTCTTTTATTTATATGTGACATGACAAGAAACATAATAACCACCCACATCCTGCATCGATCCACGATCATATTCCACTTTCTTTGATAGCTCTTGTTGGCCTAAAGTTTTGATTTTCATGAGTACCAAATATTTGACTATAAGTCTACTAATTGTGTTCTTGAAGTATTTAAGGTTGTGTATAGGAATTAAAAATAATCTCTAGGTGACTTGAGTGATTGGACAAGCAAATGAACCAAATTACGCAAGTGGAGAAGTTTCTATAAGGTTTGTTGAATTTCTATAGCAGTCGACTCAAAAATGATAGGAACCAACTCTTAGAGACCATACGGTCAATAGAAAAGTAGTAAATTTTTGGGTCTCAAGAGTCAATCCAAGGACTAGTGGAGTTAATCCAAGGATCGATGAGTCAACCTTGGCATGCTAGAGAGAGCTAATACAATTTTATAAGTCGATCGTAACAATATATTAGTCGATCCCAAAACTATCATTGGAGAAATATAATATAATAAAAAATAGATATTTCATGAATCAACCCAAGCAACACAAGTCAACCTCTACCAATCAACGAGTTGACCCTAAGATCAACCTAATCAGCCATTCAATGGCTACAAAAAAAATTAAAAAGTAGTAAAAATAACTATTTTAGGAGTTGACCCAAGATCCTCATAAGTCTCTCGAGCCTTCCATGAGTCAAACTTAAAAGGCCACAAGTCAACCCCTCTATGCTAAACAATTCTCATGGCTAGTTTTCTTATAAGTACAGAATAGAAAAATTTTCTCTCTGACAGTTATTTTCACCCCTCTGACAGTTAGAAATGGCTCTCCAACAAATTGAAAAATATAAATGCATTACAAATAAATTGAAGAAATATTATTAAGAAAAGAAAATAAATATTGAAGAATATCAAGTGATATTCAAGAGAGCATTTAAGCTCACATCCAACCACTTTTGAGAGACGTTAATTGAGCATTCAAATGATACATCCAAAAATTGAAGACGAGCCTCAACATTATTCAACTTGAGCTTCAATAATTTTTTGTTTTGCTTATTAAGAAGCTATGTAACTTTTTGGTTTCATCAATTATAATTATTATTTTTAATGAGGGCAAGTTTTAAAAGGCTTGAAACTTGGGGAAAAGTCTATCCGACCTAAAATTAGACTATAAAAGGGTAATCAAGCCTAGCAAAGGATGTGATTGGATTAATTTTTGTGATCCCTAGTAGAAATCAACTAGATTTGATTGCAAGTCTAAAAAAATAATGGAGCTCTAATCTTGAGATAGATTTAATGAAGTTCTCAAAATGGATCATTAGGAAAATGAATGTAAGGACTAAGTTTGGTACTGAACTACTATAAAACTTGATATTTGAAGTGCTTGTAATCTATTTATCCTTTGCATTCTTTCTTTCAATGTTATAATTGCACATGTGTGTCATAGACTACTTTACTTGTATTTTAACATTATTTTTTTGTTGCACATAGTTATAAAATTTTTGAAAACACAATTCACCTCCCCACTTGAGTTGCATCATTGGACAATAACTCTAACTACTGAGACTACTTTTCTCTCACTCACAAACCATCCAGTCCCACACTCCCAAAAAATGCTTGTTTGATCTTATGCTGTGTTATAATCTTTCTGGTAAGATCAATGGGTAATGACCTTTTGTTCAACATAGTTGATTGAGTTATTTCAATTTGCCTCATTTTATCAGCTATCAATTTGATGGTCGCCTAACTTGATCTATTAAGTGCTATGTCGAAACTACTTTTTAATTACTCAACTTCTTAATGAGATTGATAATATTAAAGTTTTGGTCTTATCTAACTTAAGTCTTAACTTAAGTCTTTTCTCAGAATTGCCATATAATGATCCTCAAGTGTCAAGATATGGTGTAGATAGCTCCAACTTGATATTTATTTCATTCTACCTAGCTTGACTATATATTCATTTATATATAATTTGGATATTGCATGATATGCACTATATTGTTTATTTTATCTTTCTTTCTTTTTTCTCTTATCTTCTCCTCTAAATGTTGTTGCCACCGCATCGGTCTATCTCAACCTCCTCCTCCTCCTCTTCTTATATATATTTGTGTGTGTGTGTACACGTGCACATGCGCCCACCCACCAAGCACCACCTCCACCTCCTTGATGCAAGGAAGGCTTGACAATAACTTCAAAGCCAACAATAAAAACCTAGATCTAATTTTATTGATCCTGGATGTTTAAAAATAAGTAATAGATTTTTAAAACTAAAGATAAAGAAAAAATTAAGCTCTTAGTTAAGATAGTAGCTTCTTCACCTTCACCACTAAAAGGGCTTTGCCATACCAAAGATCATTCATAACTTGAAGCATGCCGCAACCAACGGGTTCACAACTTGCTTCACTATCCTTTTTAGAATCCATTAAGATGTGTAGAATTCATCATGAAAAGAAAAAAGGTGCAAGAGAAAATTTATCAAAGTAGGAGGTATATAAGGATTATTATAGGTTTTCGAGCCCCCACAAGGGATAAGATGATTGGGTCTACGAACATTGAGGTACTAATAAATTTAAATGGCAGTTACATTACCAATGGATACCATCTAATGGTGGCAGGTCCACCGTTAGATGCCTTAGTTTATATTTTCAAATTGGACTTAGCTCCTTGATCCTTGGATGATACTCTAGGTTCTTCAAATGGTGAGTGGGACGTTGCTGGATTTGATGGAGTTCATTTTGGACAATGGTTATTTCATGACCAAGTTTTATAAAAGTAGATTCACTAATGGAAACTTCTAAATGTGACCTTCTTTTAGATAATAATAGTGGCACTGTTAGATGGCTTTTGATAATGCATAGTTCATCTTAAGACAACCTAGCTCACTTAGGCCTATTTTGTTGCTTGGGTCTAAGTCTAGCTTGCATTAGCTGCCCCCAACTTGGAGGGATTCGGATCCAATAAATTATGCTTTATATTCCTCAAAAAGATGTAGATTAAAAGGCTACAAATTTTCGACAATGATCTATGATCTGCTAGATTTGAGAAGCCCTTTTTATTTTACCAAAAATTTTGGATGGATCCACTTTTGGTCAATAAGATCTTAGCCTTAATTTCTTATATCATTTTCCACTATTAGTGCTTCCACTTACAAATCTCTAACTTTGTTGGCCATCTCTTATCCTTCAAAGTAAGGTGCAAGGTCAACAACATCGAAGGTGGAATTGAAGTGGTGATCCTTTATAAGTCAATGATATAGACATTCTCCACTCTGTCAACGATGCTGAAGGGCTAAAGATATTGGGGTTGTAGTTTACCGTATAATATGGATGGGTGTTGTTGAGACTAGATGATGATGAAAATATTGTTACATGGCTTGTAATGTACTATCTTTACTTTTAATTGGCATACTTCTAGTATAACTTTCTTGCACTCTACTATATTTTTTCTGATTTCCTCATGAATTTGTTAGATGTGCTACAAAAAATTCACTTATTTGAGGAAAATACTACTGCATATTGGTCGGAAGGAGTTGTTGTGGTGTTAATCTAATCATAATCCTAATGTAGGATCATTTTGCTGAGCAGTTGAGCAATTGATGGTGTTGTTTTAAGCAAACTCAGCCAAGGAAGATTGGTGTTCGAGATGGCTAGGTTCTTTATCATAAATCTTCATAGTTGATTCTCCAAACTTCTATTTATAACTTTAATTTGTTTATCCAACTGGGGATGAACGGCACTAAAGAATTGGAGTTTGGTGCCTAACTTGGCCTACAATATCCATTAAAAGTGAGTGGGAAACTTGATAATATGGTTGAACACTATTGATTTCGGAGTTCCATGCAAGGTGAGCTATCTCCTTGAAAAAGAGCTAGGAAAAATAGGAAGCATTAGTAACCATTTTGGAGGAGATGAACTAGCCATCTTAAAGAATTGATTCACCACCACAAAGATAGAATCTATGCTCCTATTGTCTTCCATAAACGTAGGATAAAGTCCGTGCTTAGGTCTTCCATGATGTCTTACGGACTAACAAAAGGGAGTAAAGCCTAGGTGTCAACACATTGGAACTTGGTCATCTAATAGACGTGACACTTTTTGATAGCTTTCTAGACACCCTTCTTGATGCTATACCTGTAGAAACATTCTTTCAGTAGAGCAACAATCTTGTCTCAATCAAAATATCAAACTAAATCTCTTGGGTATAGCTCCCAGATTATCCAATCATGCATGAAAGTTCATACCAATTCTTTTATTAAGGATAAAATCAAGGATTATTGTATGACACAAAGAATATTTGATTTTAAATCAAAGCAAAAGAAAATTTATAAGTTTGAAAAAAATAAATGGAAAAATTGGTTAAAGGGCCATTATCAATGCAATTTGTCTCAGACAAAATGATTTTTATTAGTACCTCAAAAATGGTGAAATAGAATCAACCAACACTCTATAGTTCAAAATAAAAACTCAATTAAATTTGATTCACCTAGAAAAAAAAACTAATTAATTCACTGCATGAAGCAAAATTACTATGTGATGGCAATAGATTCATTGACGAGTCAAAAATTTAAAAAATACTACAGATATTATCTTTTATCACATAAATTTATGAATTATGGGAATAAAAGGACTTATATATTAATGAACCAACATTACAAGTAAAAGGAGACTAAGAAATGCCATATAATTTTAATATACCGAAACCTGAATCATTTTATGTATTGGTAAGCATACCTGTTAGTAATTATCTAGAAAAGTAATATATTATTGCTACACATAAAAATCTGGATAAAAAAATGTTTTGATTATAGAATTCTCCATATTTGTCTTAAAAAAGATATGAATGAACTAAGTACATGGAGCTCAACTACCATTACATTGGGAAACTTGTGCAAGACAAAACTCTAGATTTTTTTCATGTCTCATCTCATGATCAATTAGCAAACTTGTTTGCCAAATTCATGTTTTCCACTCGTCATACTTAGTTAGCAAATTGATGCTTGCTGATTCTCCGCATCAATTGGAGGGAGGATGTGAACAAAATAAGTCAAGATCTTGGCAATCAATTAATCAATCTGACAGAATAAGCCAAGATCATATTGATGTTATAAAATCAAGCCAAGATCATAGCAATCAAAGGTCAATTATGATCTCGGCAATCAAGAAAATCTATCATAATCAGCAATACTGTTTTTGAATATTTTTTTCTTATTTCTTTTCTTTTATTGTATATATATTCTATAGTTGTTTACCATTTTTAATTATACAGCCATACTTATTATTTTTTATGACTCATTGTATTTAAATATTAACTCACATTTGGAAGAAAGGAATAAGAAAGTGGATGACCAATTTTGCCACTTTGAATGAAAGAGAAGCCAAACACCACCCATTTATCAAATCATAATAAAATCTAGATTTGTACAAAGCAAAGAACTATAAAATCAAAGAAGCAAAAAAAAAAAAAAATAGAGAACTAAAGTCTCTGTTATAGAGGTGATGGAGTGTCCAATGGCCGAATGCAGCTTGTGGATTTTTTGGATTCCGATGTCCTAATCATTGGTGGGGGAGAAGGTGTCATTGCTACTTTGGAAGAAGAATTGTGGCTATGCCTCTTCTTCTCAAGTTGCATTTCTGAAGGATATATATCATTTAACTCAATTTTTTAAACTCCATATCCAAAGGATATGACTGCTCTCTTTCATCCTCCCTTACCCTTGAATTTTTTTTTCAAGCAAGATCTTTTGCAAATCTCTTAAATATACTTAAGGGAGGTTTGTTGGCACTAAAATGGACACTAAAAAGCAAGATAGGATGGTTAATATGATGGTTTTCATTCCATAAGTAACTATAGATATCATAGTCAAGGAAGGGGCTAAGTATAACTTTTTAAAAGTTATGGGGTTACATGAAAATCATGATTTTCTGAAAGATGTCTCTGTAATTTTTCAGATAATTTTTTCTTATTTTAAAACAAGAATGTAAATTAGTAATTTAATAGTTGTGTTAAGGGCATTAGACATTGCTAGATGGCTGGGCTACATTGCAACAAAAACTTCTATTTAAGGGTCAAATTGAAAAAAATAAAATATTTGGGTTGTAAGTGCAAACCATAAAAAGATGAACGAGTGTCACTATAATTTATCCTATATTTTATTATACTCTACTATGTAATGTTATGTAATTTCTTTATGATCATTTTGTCATATCAAAAATAATTTTTTTATTTGGTAACCAAACATATGTTAAAGTTTCATAATATTTTAGAAATATAATTATGAAACAACAAACAACTTTTGGTAAAAACCCTATTTTTCAAAAGCTATGCTTCCCCAAAGCTCTACCAGCCACAGCTTAGCTAAACTAGGCCTTAGCCCACCATTTCAAACTTTACTAAAGACAATTTTATTCTGTGAGAAAAAAATAATTTAATGAGACAGCTTTATTCTATGATTCCATGGAATAGATAAAAGGTCATATGTCTTAGCTTTATGTTGAAACTCAGCAAATTCCGAACATGCCAACCTACGAACTCCAACCATCCCGATGCATTCAACATTTTGCAAGTTATCTTTATGTGCATGCATGCATATACTACGTAGATCAAGAATGCTGCTAGAAGTTTGAACCCTCTCTAGTTCATAGCCAGCCCCATGATCCAACAGGCTTCACGCTATGCATGACAAGTAGTCCTAGGTAGGTACCTGGGATCCAAACAATCATCAGGATACATCCATGGTTGTGATATGCTGATTGGATCTATCCAGCTAGTTAAAACAGAAGATGAGAGGGTGAATAGCCCAAGTAATCATCAGAAGCTTTGCCCTTCACATTTTACGCAGGAGTGCTGTTTTTTAATTCAAAAGAAGCTGGCCATCATGTTCTTCAGCTAGTTTTCTCAATTAAGCTTGATGAGACATGGTTTGTTATTCCATTGAGTAGAGATACTTAGGATCTATTTGAATGGCTGAGTTTACGATCCCATAGGAATGATAGATTTGGACCAATATTATTACTTAAATGTCGCTAGGTTAGATTTGCCTTTATAAATACCTAAAGAATTATTATATCAGATTGACCCAAATCCCAAGAGAGAAAAAAACTGCTCCTTTGAGATTTGGACCAGTCCACCATCATGGTTGTTTGGGTATGCATAAAGATTGGGTGGGCTATGCCATATTTAAGTTGGTAAGGACCTTATTTTTCTCACATGATTTTTTAAGCATACACAAAAAATTTTTAAAAAAAATTGAATCTCACGTGGCAGGCATGTGAGGCAAAAGAGGTAGAAGAGGAAGACTCCGTCTCATCTTTTGGGTCCAATCGAGAAAATGATTTTGGGACAAATCAAGCACCGGCAAGCACCTGAAACTCCTATCTATAAATCCTCATCCTCTCTTCCCCTCGGAGCCGTCTTTCATCTTGATCCACCATCAGCAAAACCCCAATGTTTCCCCTGATTTTCAGCTGAGGCCTCTTCATGAGTTGTTGAATTTTTTGCCAGAGTAAGGTAACTAATCCCTACCTCTCTTCCATCAATATCTAGGGGTCTCTTGATCACCGTTAATGGCCTGACTACCGCTGGTTTATTGCCGGTTCTAGTCATGAGAGTCTCTTATTTTATTTTTCTTATTTTTCTTCCATCGGACCGACTGCCATCACTAGACACAATCGTGCTCCAGTGTCTAAGGGCCAAAACCATCTCGAGAGGGGGGGGGGGGGACGGATGGTCAAGCTTTTTTCCTTCATTTCTATGAAGAAGAAAGAAAGAAGAAAACTAAAAAAATAAAAATAAAAATAAAAGAAAGAAAAAAATTTCTTCTCTTTTTTCTCTCCTCTCTCTACCATACTCTTTTTCTCTCTGGTTTCTCTCTATGACTTTCTTTCTTTAGAAAATTCTACTTTCTATCACTATAATTTTCTCTCTCTTCATAGATTTCTTTCTCTAAAGATTTTATGAACCAGTGGAGAGTTCAGGTATATGATAGGTCTACATCAACGGTAGGATGTGTCTTAGACTGGGTTGTGAGATTCGGAGTCACAGGCTAGTGTTGTATAATCATCTATTTTGATTTTTTTTATAATTTTTCATCAAGAATCCTGGATGTTATAATCAGTTCGATGGTGAGGACTGACTTTATAGGTGAGCAATTGCTAAGATAAGATGGTATTGAGTCGAATACTTTATCCCGAGTTTATAGATCGGAGAGTTTATTAATTACTATATTTGAGTTAATCACCAATAGAGATAAGAATTTTTTAACACGATCATCTACATATTTATAAAAAATTAAATATATATGATTGATGCATGTTCTATATCTATCGGTATGTATATTATATGTTGCTGAATTGATATTGTTTTAATCATGATTAATTGATACTTAATGATTGCTGAGTAAAAAAAATATGATTTAATATAATTGATAAGGTAGGCAGTATCTAGGTTAGTTGATCATGTAATAAATATAGTGTATATGCTGGGTCAATCTCAGACTAGGGTGCGATATTATTTTTTGGCTTGCCATGGGTTGAAGCATGACCATGACTAATCTAGTGTCAAAAATCAGATTATGACTTTAATAATATGGATGGGGCATGGGCAGCGTTTGAACTGATCGGTTATATAAGAAATGTGGTGTATGCGCTGTGTCAACTTCGGACTGGAGCATAGCATTGTGTTTGGCTGATCACGGACTAAAGCATGGTTATAATTAGTTCAATACCATAAAGACAAACATAAAGTGTAAAAATAGAGAGCATGTAGATTAATCGGTGATGTGTGAAATGTGATGTATCAGCCGTGGACTGAGATGTTTTGGCTTGCCATCGGCTAAAGCATAGTTGTAACTATCTAGTACCAAAATCAAATCAAGATGATGATTCATGTCTAATTGTAGAGTATATAGATCAGTCGACACGTATAAAATATAGAATTTGTGATTTAGCCGTGGGCTAAAATATGGTTGTCGGTCATGGATAAAAATATGATCTGTGTTTGGCTTGTCATGAGCTGGAATATGAGTGGGTCTAGTCCAGTATCAGAATAATAATATTGTCTGGATCAGAATTATGTTAATTAGTTCATGATAAGTAATCTCATTGAATTACTGTTGAATATAATTATTGATTGGTGTTATGTAACGTATTTAATAGAATTATACATGATGATATTATTCAATTATCAAATTGATGATGTATGAATCTTATTATTTTCCTATCAGTTATATATATTTGTTGAAAGATGTTTTATACTCTTGCTGGTATGAGTATGGAGATTCTTACTGGACTTTAATGCTCACAACCATTCATTCTTTTTTTCAGAGTTACAAGACTTGGTTAAGATTGAGATTACAATTTGAAAGGATTGATTAGATAAAATATCATTCAGACCAATTGGATAGCAAATTTTATAAATTGTATAAGATTTGATATTTGTTAATATGAAACATTTATTATGAATTGAAATCAATAGTATTCACAGAATCTTAAAGTTATAACGACATATTATTTAGGGTGTTGCCCGAAAAAATGTGCGGCCATTATATATCCGATTTGGATGTGGGTTCAGAGCGTGACAGTATTGATCCAACTCATGAATCTTATGAGGTTTTGGGTATAGTCTTTTAAATTAGTAGTTATATATAATCACAACCGCAGGTGCCGGAGCATTTTGTGCATTCTATAATTTTTAAAAAATTAAAAAAAAAAAGAAAAAGAAAAGAAAAAAGATTATAGTATTCAAAGTTTCCCTGATGTCATTGCCCCAAATAATGTAACCCATCAAAAATCATTGTTTATTGTTTATAACAAAAGTAATGGGCATTGTATGCCCATCTGAGCCCTTCTTGAGTGTATTAGAAAATAAAACAGTGGTCCCAATGGCAATAAACAATGGAAACAATCCTGTTGTTCGTCCTAGTCATTGTTCATCGGAAAAGAAATATCTTTGCCAGGCTTCTATATAGAATTAAATCTTAAAATAATATTATTTTATTTAGGCGAAAATAAAGCAAAAGCCATTGCTCGTATAACATGATAGCTTTTGAAACAAAATAACAGTGAGATAGTGGTAATTATTTAGAGTCTCGTTATTAATACATATAACACAAAAGAATCTCCTATTTCAATAAAAAACAAAAAAAAGGAAAAAAAAAATGGAACCTCCAATCTATTATAATGGCCCCTTTAAACCTTACTACATAACTTGCGTCCGTGAGGTAATATTTTCTATCTCCAGTGGTGCCATCCATCTTTCCAACTCTGATCAGTGTGACTGTACCATCCGTGAAGGAGAAGAAAGCAAAATCACACACTGGATAAGATTCCAAGTATAGCTTTACATATGTCCAGTACATGCAAAAGATTTGTTTGATCTACAAGAAAGTACGGACAATCTATGGGCTCCCTGGGTGAGGTTACCAGAGCCAGTACGTATGCACGCCGGGGAGGAAATAGTATAGCCACGAAATAATAGTAGTTTAATCTCAAGAATAACACACTTTTACTTTCATCATCACCTATCCTGATGCCCTTTTTTTTTTTTTTTCTTTTAAAAAAAGAAACGTTTATTTCAGATCCAAATCCACAGATAATTAACTTTAAACCATAATGATTGAGGCACCACAAGTGATCACGGTTCTAGGAATATCTTGGGTGCAAAAAATCTACACTTGCAGCTGAAGAAACAGTGTGAAAACCTACCTCAAGTATGAAGGAAAGAATCTCAATTTTCCATAGTTAATATAAGAATATATAACCAAGCGCCAGCTTTTAGAAAAGCAGCAGATCTTGGAATATATGATCTGGAAGACTTGCTTACTCATCACATGTCAGTGCCCTGATCAAGCTCAAGGGATGAAGAACGGGAACAAGATGACTTCCATTTCCATAACGATGCTGATCTCTGTGCTGTTTTTGGTGTTAGTGACACCAAGATCAGGTACGACAGCTATGGCCATTTGGATTGTCTCTTCTGATCCATCTGATACGACTCTATTTAATTATGATCATAAACGCATTTTGGAAAACATATGGCGCACTCAAGTTATACAGATAAATTTGAGGAATTTTCACAGAAATCATGACATAATATACACACACACACTTTTCTTGCAATAATATAACATTCAGCCTTCGTGATATACCATGGTGTCACGACTGAAAAAAATTTGACCTCCCCGCTTTCTGTGGTTTTCTTCTTATTGGGATTGTCTAAGTAGAAAATATCTGAGATATCTGCAAAGAAAGAAGCCTACCTTATACTGATGATAGAGAACTTTTATGACCACATGAGATAAATTATGTTATATATATTTCTAATTTTTTTGACGTAAGAAAACTAAATTTTCTTCTCTCACCAGTAGCAGGTAAGATAGTATCTCACTAGGACATATCTGTTTTGAGAACATCTCATGTCTCATTTAGACCGGTATTTCCATTTATGTCTTATTTGTTTGTATTATATAACTTAATTAAGGGATGTCATGACAGTCTTTCTTTTTCCTGCTTGTAAAGAACAAGGCCTACTGAATCACATGGTTGTAAGAAACCATGTATTTAGGCCTTCAAGAAGAATTAAAAAACGAAAAAGAAAACAGAAAAATAAAAAGAACAATGCATGGAACTCCATGATCCATACTTTGCCCTCTTTTGTCATAGTACTGCTGCTGGAATGAATGGCAGAGCAGAAAATTATTATAATACCAAAACTTAAGGGAAGATATATCTAGCCTTATGATTCTTAATTTTTTTTCCTTTTATTTTGAATAATTCTTTGTTCTGTCAGAAGATATTCAGAGATTCATTTAGAGCATAATTTCAATCAAGAAGGTCAACAGCAATACATGCGCAATTAAAACAGCTTAAAAAATATCATCATGTATTAGATAGGAATTCATTAATTCAATATGGTTCATAAGTTCTGCAGGAAACTGCCGCACTAGATGGTACAAACTAATACAATATGCTTTTCAAGTTACAAAGGCGAGCAAATTAACCACAATCAATTTAATCCAATGAATTTATCATATGTGGCCAGGCATTGTGGGGGACTGACAATAACCAAGATTAGTTTTCTAGCTGTACAATCAGTAGTAGCGGAAGGCTTTTGACTGTTCTATAAAGCAACAGCTAGCAGCAGAAAATTAGCAGTCACAAGCCCTTGTGCACAATTGGCCAGTGGTCTTCTCGAGATTTCTGTGGCTAAGAATCTAGATATGTCATGAACATGAATTGCACTGAAATTCAAAAGAATTTACTACTCAGATAATATGAGGAGCACAACAGAAACCCACAATCTTGACTAGATCTAGATATGACATAGTGATCTGACAAACAGCACATATATTGATCATAAACATAAAAGATATTAACACGTTCATACTTGTTCTTTCAATTACTTTCAGCTTCATACATTGCAATTTGTTTTGTCTGTATCCATACATATCCAGTGTTAAAGGCTACTAAATCGTTCCATAAATGTAGGAAAAACTGAGGCTCAAGACATGATGAACATGAGTGGAATAACATATGCCCATCAAGCATTACACTAATAATTTAGTCTATAAATTGTATGATAGATGGGGCATATCTGGAGCAGCAATGGTGTGTAGCTGATGAACAAACGCCAGATGATGTTCTACAGCTGGCTATGGATTGGGCATGCGGTATTGGGGGTGCAGACTGCAGGATGATCCAACCAAACAAGTCCTGCTACCTTCCCAACACTGTTAGGGACCATGCATCCTATGCCTTCAACAGCTACTGGCAGAAATTCAAAAACTACGGAGGTTCTTGTTACTTCAATGCTGCTGCCATGGTCACTGACTTGAACCCAAGTATGAACTCATCATCTCCACTATGATGACTGAGAGACCCAAGCTCATCTCATTTCATTTCATTTCATTTCGTAGAATTGCCTGAAAGTATGACAACCACCCTTAAAACAATCTATAATAATTAATTTTCTTGAAGAAACAAGTTGGATCAACAGTAAAGAAAAATGCTCTTTACCATATACATTTTTTTTTAATGTTTACATTATGTGTTAGAATATTTTTCCACATGGTTTATGTATAGTTCTATCCATAAAGAATTCTCCATATGCAAAATTTTTTCCTTTTTTCAATGCAAGGATACATAGAGCCCATAGCTTGAATGTGGATGGATCACTTAGTACCATGTGGGTACCCCATAGTCCATCCACTTGCCCTCCACCCAAAACAGTACCTTCCCCTATCTATGCATTTTGTCATCTTTTCTTTTGTTTTTTGTTTTTTTTTTCCTTTTTAAATTTTTGAGCCGATGCATTGTGTCCCTTTTCTATATCAGGCTGGTGCATTGGATTGCAATTGTTCTTTCCCCTATTTTACTGTGCACTTCATCCAGAGAGAGCACTTGCCCACCTAATGAGAGCTAAAGAGAATTGTATGGTAAAAGAAGGATAAGCGTTTTGCATAAATATTGCAAAGAGAGCAAATAATAAATACAAGAAGTGTCATACTAGGAGTTGGAAAATTTGTACTAAAAACTTGGCATATTGTAAAGAAATTTTCTTGGTTAGAATGTTCTTAGATAGTATGTTTCTATACCCACATGTGCACATGCATGCAGAGAGAGAGAGAGAGAAGGGGTGGGGGTTGGGGGGGGGGGAGAGAAATGGAGGGAGGAAGGAGTGCCTATCTTTTTAGAGTTGTTAGAAATGTAACCATTACACATCAATTCCAAGTACTATGATGATATTATTTAATTTATTGAATTCATAATGTCAATATAACTGTAGACTACAATAATAACTTTATTTGTTTGCCACTATGATCATTAATTTATTAGAGTTTGCTTCGTACAAACAAAATAAAATGAAAATCATATTTCAGAGCTATAGTATTTCATCAACTAAAGAACAATTGATGCAGCATAATGACTAATTCAAGATTTCATCCAAAAAGACTTACCAGAAGATGTTATTTAGATTTTTTGATCCTGTATAAGTACTTAAAATCTTCTCACTATATAGTTAATGTAGAATTAAGCACAAGCTTATATGGATCCTCACAACAACCAACAAGCTTAAAGCATTGGCAAGCACGTAGGTAGCATGTCTAAATGTGGCTCTACGTCACTGTTCTTATCACAGGTTTTATGTTTATATATGTACTTGTTTGGTGGTACCTGCCGTGATCTTTGTTTTTATATTTGCTTGCAGGTCATGGTTCATGTCACTTTGAGTCACTTTCCTGATACTAAGAAACCATGCCATGATTAAGATTTTCAGCTTTTCTCTTAATGATGCTTAATTAAGCTGATCGTCTTGCTGGGTAAATCTCTCCCTTGGTTCAAGAAAGACAAGGCTAGGCAGCAGACTATGAAATTTACTTCTCTAAATTTATTGTGTTTGTCATAATTAATATGATCATAGATGTTTAGATATCAATCTAAGGTGTTTTCTGTGATCTAAGAAACAAGGATAATTGATTAAGTGCCATTTTGTTGTGGTTTCTCGGCTACCATCGATCAGACTTTTATCGTAATTTCTACATCATGTTTTCTGATTTCCTTATTGCAAACCTTTTCCAGTTATGAAACCAATAATTCAACCATTTTTCATACAAATGAGCCAAAATGTATTTTACAAATGAGGATCCGTGCACAACTATCATGATGTTAGTCAAAAATAATCTTGTCTTTAAACATATGAAACTCGAGGGTGAATTTCATTATAAATTTTCTAGCTAACACGTCTTGCTAGAATGCTGATGGCTACTTCAAATGATACATATGCACTTCAGAGCTAAACTCACCAGACAAAAATTCCTTATCTAAGAGAAAAGGACTCCCAATTTGGTAAAATGGATGGCCAACACATTGGTTTCCAGGAGAGAATATGCACATTAAAATTCACAAGCATGCATCCAATGCCCAATATTAACAAGGATGTAATCATGTCCAATAGAAAGCATTCCCAAAGTTCTCCAACTGTAAATATCGTGCTCCAGGACTAATTAACTGCAAAGCTAAGCATCACAAGTAGCTCATATATATAATTTAGAGATACCATTGCTAAAGAAATATTTACCATCAGAAGAGTAAGCTGGCTCGAGCAATAGTAAATGTGAAGCCACCAAATGGTGCTAGCAAGTGCTTTCTATTGGAAGTCCATTGTTGTCATGATTATGCTGGCTTTTCCTTGTCTTACTCCGATTCTAATTCGAATAGTTTATCTTTTAGTGCTAGTTTAAGTTGAGTTAGGTTAAGTTGTAGACTCAATATATAAGAATTTATCTTTTAACGGAAGTTGGAGAGTGGGAGTTAGATTCATTGTGTTGATCTCTATTTTTTTGGATAAATTTATTTTTCTCTTCCACATGTTTTCTACCATCATTATTGCTTGTTTTGACTCTTGAGTCAATACATTCAATCTACATCGAGCAGCACACTATACTATATGGTAGCAGAGCAAAGTTAGTGTATTCAAGTAGTGTGGAGTTTTGATTAGATTTATTTAGAGCACAGTTTTTAAAGAATAGTTTTTAAAGCGATGATCTGATTGTTGGTTGTTTCGAAGGTAATTATCAGTGTATTATTTTATGTATGTGCAAACATATGGGCCTATTATAAGTTGATATTCACGTGATGATGGCCCACGTCACCAACATCAATATGGCTAGCTACTTTTGCTACCACCGCTTATCTTGATAAGTTGAACACTTATTAGCCCATTTGGAAGCCCATTGTTAAATTATATCTAATGGGACAATGTTTATGAGATATCTTAAAAGAGCCAGAAATAATGCCAACAAAATCTCTTAATATTCAAGTTATAAGAAAGAGGTAGAATCTAAAATTTAAGAAAGTGACGTAAATTATCTCAGCTACAGTTGATAAAAAAATTATCGTCATCTCTTGGTGTTTACATCTTATCTGAATAACTTAGTTGGAGGTTACGAGTAAGTACTTTGTGGACACAATTAGATGAAGTACAGACAAACAAAGACCACGTAATCCTTGCTAGGCTTGATAAGATTCAGTTATAATTCTACCTACGAAGATATAGACTGAGGAGGTAGAATTCAACCATGATGCTAATGAATAGGCTGATAAATTAAGACTCGGCCACAATCAATCACGATATAAGATGTGTGAAGTCAAATTTCAAAATTTAATCTATCATAAGCAACAGTAGAATTCAAATAATTAATATTCAATCAAATTTTTTATAAGAATAAAATTTCATATTTTTTCATCAACTTCAATAAATCTTAATTTAAAATAAAATATCGAAGTCCATCTCTATTTCGCTTTTCTATATAGAATCTTCGAATCAAGCTAGTCCTCAGAATCTGTAAAAATAGTAAAATATAGAGTAATAAATTAGACAACCCAATAAGCAATATATACTTTAGCTAGATAAATTTAGTAATAATAATATACTAAAAATAAGCATACAAGGTGCATCAATTCAAAATATACAATACTAATAAATCCATGCAAATTTGATCTTTTCAAAATTTATTTTCAAATTTATTTCTGTTAATAAATCAATTTCTTTCAAATATCATACACATCTCGATAGTCATGAACTAAATTAAAATGCCGTTGTATTACTCTCAATGATAGGATATTAAAGTACTATTGCATAATCTCTATTGACAGGATATCGAAATACGAGTGTACAACTTTCATTGACAGAATATCGAAGTACTAGTGTATAACCTCCATTGATAGAATATCGAAATATCAGTGCACAACCTCCACTGATAGGATATCAAAATATCAGCGCACAATCCCTACTGGTAGAATATCAAAATACTAGCATTTGACCTTCACTGGTGGGATTCGAAACATAATCAGACTGTAAGTCAAAATTCATCTCAGATTAAATACAAATTCATATTCCAATTCAAAGAGTTATAAACTAGACAACATTGAAATCAAAAAATATAATTGATATAAAAATCAATGTGATCAATCACAAATCATTTGACATATAAAAAAAGGGACATATTCAGTAATCCAAAATATAATGCATCAAATTTATAAATCATGAATAATTTAATATATAAAATATTTTATAATTTATCAATAAATCTAAAAAAAAGATTACATTCACTACAATAAAAGTGGTTATTGGCGATGAAAAATTTTCATTGCTAATAATCTATTTTCGTCGCTAATAGTTATTAGCAACGAAAATTTTATCACTAATATTTCATCGTAAATAATCATGTCGTTGATAATATTTTATGATGAAAAAAATATTTCATCGCTAATAACATTTATTTACGATGAATAATTTTTATTGTTAAAATATTTTTAATGAAAAATTTTAATCATAAAAAAATATTTATGATGAATTATAATGTTGCTAATAAATAAAAAATTAATAGCAACAAAAATATTTTCATCGCTATTAATTTAATTAAAATTTTTTGAAATAAAATTTTTAAAAACTTTTAACGATAAAAAATTTACATCGCAAATAATATTTTTTACAATAATTTTTTTTTATCATTATTAATTTAATAATAAATTTTTTGAAAAATTAAGTTTAAATAATATTAGCGACGTAAAATTTATGTCGTAAATATGATAATTTTTGATAAAAATTTTTATCATTAATAATTATTTATGATGAATAAATTTTTATCACTATTAATTTTATATAAAATTTTAATAATTTTATGTTTATTGAAAAATTAAATTATCATGCTAAAATATTTTTGGTGATCAATATTTCATCGAAAATAATTTCATCGCTAATAATTTAAACATATTTTTTTTAAAAAATAATTTATGAATATATATTTTTAAGTTATATTTATAATATTTTTTTATAAATAAAAAATAAAAAATAAAAATAAAAAGTTTACACAATAAATTTATAAATAAATTTTATTATTTTATTATATTAAATTAAAATTATAAAAAGTTTGAAATAAAAATAAAAAACTATATGAAGAAGTCGTTAAATGTCGGTATCTAGAGAACGAGCTAGGGAAGGGGAGCATTCGAAAAAGCTCGAATCGGCCTTCTGCTGTCTCATCAGCTATATCGTCTGCTCTATCTATATTATTCGCTCTATCATTTGGATCTGGAGCTACTGATATTCATCGACACATGTAACCAACTCCTAAGCTCACTGCTTAACCCGCTATCGATCCTCGACAGTCTGTCTCTGCATCTCCGTCAGTCGAGCCTTGCAAGTAGAATAGATGTCAGCCCTAGATGAGCGTGAGGATGAGGGAGCAGTGATCCCATATCCTAGATCTCTAACATAACAGTCTCATACTAAGCACTTGATCACAGATCTCATCATCTGTGGGCGTGATCGAATCCTCAAGGATAGGTTGGGATCTAATGTCTGTCATACGGTCCTGAAAATTAAAGTTATAACTATTTTAATTTTGTAATAAAAATCAGACTGTGAATGAAAAAATAATTAAAAAAACTTACAAAGAGCTCCTGTCTCTCCATTATTTACTCCCATGACTATCGCTGGTGGATCCGCTGGTAGATATCGATCATTTCAGGAAGCTCGCCACTCTCAACATCTCTTTGTAATTTAAAAATAATTAATTAAAAAAAATTAAATAATTAAAAAATTATATGCTAATTAAAAATTAAAAATTACTTACCATATGCTCCATGTGACGAGCGAACGACCTCGAACCCCCATAATGCGGTATGGTCTGTCTCGTCCGATTCACGATGTTCTAGGCATATCTTCTCTATACAGTTACCAGTCAAATTAGTAGATAACAATTTTAATTTAAGAATAAATGATTCAATCATTAAACTCTAAAAAAAGAAGTTTGGATGTGTAATCTGATATGTCAGATCCTCGTAATGCCGGTATATGACAGTCCAATCATCCGTAGTGATGCTGTCATAGGGCTGCTGCCATGCTGCCTCTTCCCTATGATCCTGCACCATATGGTACCAATGTTGATACATGTGATGGTGATAATCCTTAAAATGTAATGATAAATGAGTATCACTGTTCGCCGCACACGATCTTCCTCAAAATTAATGATGTCGAATACACCTTACAAATAACAAATATTAAAAAAATACTATGTAAATTAAATATTCATAATATAATTTATTTTACCTATAAGTGGGTGTAGATAATCTCTCTTCGAGCCGGTAGAATGTGACGCCAATCGAAAAGCATCACGGGGGCATAGCTGCGGCATATAATGCCCAGCTCAGTCTGTCACGGCTCGCACCATCTCCTAATGGGTCTGGTATAACCAGATGATATCTTGATATGGAGATGTTATCCCGAGTGCTTGCGTCTCCAATGTTCTAGAGTGAGGTTCTTCGATGGATCTCATCCTCGTCTCACTATCGATGAAGACTGATATGAAACAATAATAAATAAATCATTAGTATGATAGCTATCCAAATAAAAGAATCAAATTTTATTATATAAAAAATATAATAATATCACTCGGACCCATCTCACTCAGACCCACCTCACTGGGACCCACCTCACTGGGACCTGCCAGTGCAGGACCCTCTGGCAATGGAGCTGGTGCGACAACAGAGATCGGTGAAAGCATCTCAACCTCCGGAGTAGACTGTGAATGCGAACGTCGTCGTCTGTCTCCTGATACCATATCTATAATTTTTGACATATAAATGAATATAACATTAAATAATAATAATAAAAAATAAATTATATTCTAATGAATATAATTATATCGTATACCGTTATTCCAAGAGAAGATTGAACGAAGAATATAGATCTATTCATCAATATTCATCTCTTTCTCGATGTGTAGATCCTCCTTCGAATCACAATAATCGATATATGTGTCGTCTTCTATCTCATCGTTATTTATGAATTGATCGTCGCCCTCTGACTCATCAAGATTAAATACAAAATCAGCTTCAACTTTGTTGGACGGTAGATCAGTCTTATTCAAAGATGCCATTACAAGTTCTTCATCAACAAAAAGCTCGGCTAATGTATGTTCTTCTTGCTGAAAAGCTTCATCTTCATGTAAATCCAAATTTTTATTCATCTCTAATCGGGTTGGTATATCATATACGTCTCTAAGTATTATTTTTTGTACAACATACCAATTACCTCATTACTTTAGATCTTTCAAATATGTTATTTATTTCACTTGAGTTGCTAATATATATGGCTCATTTTGGTACCATGTTCATGCAAAATTTATACTGATAAAGTATAGATCGATATGAATATTGATCTTTTTATTACTAATATCCCATCATTCACACTGAAATAAGAATACAGAATTACTGGATCCATACTTTAGTTCTATGATATCTACCAGTACACCATAATATTCAATTTCTTCTTTTTCTTCATATCCTATTGTAGCAATCCCACCATTTTGGGTCCATCATTGCATCTCAAGCTCCCTTGTGTGAAATCTCATTCCTCCAATGATACAAGATGCGTAGTGATTAACCTTTCGATCGAAACCACATGCTAAATTGTACAACTCATCGGTCGCATCCACTTCTTTATTGAAATACTTATATTTCAACTCACCATAACATAAAAAATTATATTGGTTTAAATAATATTATTTATAATTAAATAAATAATATATTATTAATGTAACTTACAAGATCATCAAACTATTTTATAAATTTTTTTCTATGTCGATCATCAGCATCCGTATTATTCTCTCTACATAGTATACTCTTATGCTCACTGCAACAAATTATGATTTTTAATTTTACATCAACATGAAAAAATTACTTAGAATATGAAACAGTATGTTAAGATGGTACTTATTTAATAAAATTTTTAATTTTTTTACAATTATTTAGAACATAAAAGTATGCCTTGTATAGCTCATTCACGTCCATAAATTCATATCTCCTTGCACCAAGAGATCGAACCATTTGTTTAAATATAGACAATATCGATTAATTATCATCCCATTTACGATCTGCATTATGATTGGTATGATTGAATCTTGTCTCGATATCATCAAGATATATCGAGCAGAATGTGATACACTCCGTAGCTACATATGCTTTCGTTATAGATCCTTCAGGCTTTGCTTTATTGCGCACATATTTTTTTAAGATACACAAAATTTATAAATAAAAATAAATTTAAATTTTAAAAATATATTTACATCTTATAATTGATATGATAAAGTACGTATAATTTTTTTATCTTTCAATAGGATACATCCATCGATAATGTACTGGTCCGGCCAAAAATGCTTCTTTTGGAAGATGAACAGCCAGATGCACCATAACATCAAAAAATGATGGTGAAAAAATTTTTTCTAACTTACAAAGAATGAGTATAATATCCTTCTTCGATATCTGAAGTAACTTAATTTTCAATTTTTGACAATACAGTTTTCGAAAGAACACTCGCAGCTCAATTAATACAGTTTAAACATGACCATTCAAATAGCCACCATGACTATAGGAAGTAAATGTTGCATCATCACATAGGAGTCATGATTTTTCATGCCAGAGATATTACCGTCGTTGTTTCTAACACATCACGATACGTTTGAAGCGTATGCATCAGGAAACTTTACGATTTTGAACCATTCACAAAAATTCTTCTTTTTCTCACCGAATAGCGAATAACATACAGGTGGCATAAAAAATCTCTCACTTCGACGAACTAAATGCAACTCTGGTCGGATTTCTATTTTTTATAAATCAAGACGAGCTTTTGTATCATCTTTTATTTTTTCCTGGGATGTTCAATACAGTACCGATGATATTATCACAAATATTCTTCTCAATATGCATTACATCTAGATTATGATGAAGTAGTAGCTGCTTCCAATATGGTAGTTCGAAAAAGATACTTCGCTTCATCCAATTTAGTTCAGCTTCAGTATGCTTCTACTTACAAGTATCTGATGTTTTTCTAAATTCGATGTTTTCAATAACTTCAAATTGTTCTAAAATTTTTGTTTCACTTAACTCTTTAGGTGGCGGACGTCGATCGAACTTACCATTAAAATATTGATTATAATAGGTCTTCCAAGAATGATTACTAGGAAGAAACCATCGATAACCCATGAAGCATATTTTTCGTCCGTGCTTTAAATATAAAGAGGATGCATTCTTATTGCATATTGGATATGCCAGATATCCTTTGGTACTCCATCCAGATAAATTTTTATGTGTAGAAAAATTATTTATGCTCTATAGACTCGAAGCATGCAACTTAAAATTACTTTGGCTCACAGAATCATATGTCTATACCTCATTTTTTCATAACTCTTTCAGATCATTGATTAAAGGTCGTAGATATACATCAATTTCATTACCTAGTGCTTTCGGATCCAGAATCAACAGTGATATAAAAATAAATGATTCTTTCATGCACTTCCAAGGTGACACATTATATACAACTAGTATCACAGGCCACATGCTGTAAGAGGTACTCTAATTGCTAAAGGAATTAAATCCATCTATCGCTAGACCAAGCTGGATATTGCACGGGTTACTCGCAAAGTGCGGATGCTTTGCATCGAAGTCTTTCCATACTAAAGAGTCGGTCGGATAGCTAAATATGTTCTCCTTCGAAACCCGCTGCTCATAATGCCATCTCATTTTTTCAGCTATTTTTGTGGACATATACAACCTTTGAAGTCTTAAAATCAATAAAAAATATCTCAAAATCTTTTAAGATATCTTCTTTACTTTTTTATTATCGATTTTGTATCTAGGCTCACCGTATTTCGGATATTTGATTACATGTTCGTTATCTTTATAAAATAATATACAGTCATTTTTGCAGGCATGTATAGGAATATAGCCAAGTCTCAATTCTTGCATGTATATTTTTACTTCAGAATATGATTTCAGAAGTCTCTCTTCATCGAAAAAAACTGCTTTAATCAATATTAAAATTTAATCAAACGACTTTTGACTCTATCAGTTCACGATTTTAATATGAAGCAATTTTATCAAAAACTCTAACTTAGAAAATTTTGTACAATTTGGATAGAGTGGCTCTCGTACATTCCTTACAAGCTTTGCAAACAGTTCAGAAGTCCCTTCTACCTCAAGTTGGATATTATGTTCATGATCAAAATTGCTTTCAAATGCAGTAGTACTCATACGTATATTTGAACAAACACCCTGATATAAATCATCTAATAATTCTCTTATACCACTTTGTTCGACAGGTCCAGCAGCATCACTATCATCTTTAGTATCGTCATTATCACGCACCACTTCATTTGGATCACCCTCCCCATGCCATATCAACAAGTATACTTTTTATCCATACTATAATGTAGCAGATGCTCCTCAACAAGTGTTATGTGATGATATATCATATGGACACATCTCTTGCATGGATACTTTATCCGACTAGCATGTCAGCCTTATGCCGTACAAACTCAATAAAATCTCAATTTTTTTTTTGATATTCAGGCAAAAAAATACCTCTAGTATTCATTCAACTTTTGTTGATATCCATCTAATAACAAACAAAAAATCATTAACAACAAAAAAAGATTCAGTGGTATTTATCCGAACTGGATCTCAATTTGAATTCTAGATTGAATCACGATCCAAATTCTGACCAAAATTTCGATCCAGATCCAGACACAGATCATTTTATACAAAACAATATATATTAAAAAATATAGACTGAACAGTAACACAGAAAATATCTTTCCACCAATTTAATAAAGTAAAAATGTATGATTATATCCATTTCAAATCATTACTAACAGGTATGGTCCTATCTCTTTCAGAAAAATAATAATCTTATTATTGTTATTAGTGAATATTTTATCTCATTATTGTGAAAATTTTGACAGTATCTCTCCATGGTTCTCCAAGTATATGATGTGAATATGGTGCCTACGCACTCTATCTACCATATATCCGAAGAACAATGAACAGATAACTACTGAATACCATATAATGAAACAAAATATCAACTATTAACAACAATAAGATTATTAATTTTTCAAAAAGCCCGAATACGGGACATCCAAGAGTCGACCTCGATGAAGATCGATCCTTGAACAAGAATCTATGGCTCAATATAATTTAACTACTATCTCTGAACATATATTCGAAGATGGATTTCTAATTTATCAAAAAAGAGTAACTCTGCATTGAAATTTTTTCATCAAAAATTTTCATAGAGTTTTCTCTAAAATAGAAATACTTTTTATATTTAATTATAATAAATAAAAGCATACAAAATAGTACATAAAATAATTAAATTATAATAAGTAATAGCAATATGCATTGTGTTAGTGGAATAAAAAATAATTAATCAAATAATTAAATAATTTTAACAGTAACACTAAAATATTTATGCAACAAATATAATTAATCAAATAATTAATCAAATAATTAAATAATTTTATTAATCAAATAAATTTCTTTCCGGCCCCATCTCCGTCGGCCATCGACTGCCCCCTCCTCGGTCCCGTCTTCATCGACCGACACCCTCCCTGGCCCTATCTTTCCCAGCCGCCTGCCGCCCCCTCCTCGACCCCATCTCCACTGGTCGACACCCTCCCCGACCCCATCTCCCTCGGTTGCCCCCTCCTCGATCCCGTCTTCGCCGGCCGACACCCTCCCCAGCCCCATCTCCCCCGGCCGCTAGCGGTCCTATCCCTGACCCCATCTTCGCAGGCCACCGACGGGCCCCCTTCTCGACCCTATCTCCCCTGGCCGCCCCCTCTCCGACCCCATCTCCGACTGCCGACACCCTCCTTGGCCCTGTCTCCGTCACCGCCGACCGCCCCCTCTCCTACCCCATCTTATCTTTTTTCTTTTTTTTTCTTTTTTCTCCTTTTTTTCCTTTCTTTTTTTTCCTTTCTTTTTTTCTTTTTCCCCCCTCCTTTCTCTCTTCCCTTCCTCCCTCCCTACCACCCCCTCCTCGGCCCCGACTCCCCTGATCGTTCGTTGCCCCCTCCCCAGCCCCATCTCCACCGGCTGACACCCTCCCCGACGACGGAGACAGGGCCGCCGGCCGCCCCCTCCTTGGCCTATCCCCCATCGGCCACATCCCGCCCCAAATCCTCCCCGCCCCAGACCCCATCCCTGTCATCCCGATCTCAGTCGCCGCTAGCCCCATCTCCACAGCCACCGGCCGACCACTCTTCGGCCCCCTGGTGGCGCGATCAACACCAAAAAAAAAAAGAAAAATCTTGAAATCGTTACCTTCGACGGACATGGACGGCGGGAAGCGACGGCGGCAGAGGAGAAGTGACGACGGTAGGAAGTGACGACGATGGGAAGCGACGACGACAGTGACGGACGGCGGCGAATATGGCGGTAAGAAGCAATGGAGGGGAAAGGGGGGAGAGCAGAGAGGAGGACGGGGGAAAAGAGATTTTGCGTGAAACAGGGGGGAGAGAAGAAGGATTTTGTGCGATAAGACATGACGTGATGTGAACTATTAGCGACGAAAATTTTCATCGCTAATAACATTATTAGCAACGAAAACTGAATTTTCATTGCTAATAATTCAGAAAAAAATTTTGATAAAAAAAATTCCCACCAAAAAAATTATTTACGACAAAAAAAATATTTCATCGTTAATAACTCTATTAACGATAGAAAATAATTTTCGTGGCTAATAATTTCTGTCAAAAAAAAATTCTCCATTTTCATGCTAAAAAAATTTTTTCATCAAAAAAAATTATTTACGACAAAAATATTGTGTCGTTAATTAGGTTATTAGCGACGAAAAAGATTTTTGTCGCTAATAATTCCTGATGAAAAAAAATTGTGTCAATTTTCCAAAAAATTTATGATAAAAATGAGATATTTCATCATTAATTATCTTATTAGCAATGAAAAATAATTTTCATCGCTAATTATTTTTCATGAAAAAAATTTAGATGGATATTATTTTATTATATATATAAAATAATCTATTATATGATCTAGAACCTGCACACAATGCAGGGGCTCAAAATTAGTTAATAAATATATTGAATCTCAATCAAGTTTTCTTGAATCTCTATTCTTGAAATTTTTTAAAATAAATAATAATGATAAATATTGTAGTTGTGCATATGCACAGAGGGTAATATTTTTGTAATTTGAAAAAGATATGTGATTTCATGGGGTATAATTTTCTCTCTTCCTCAAGCAAGAATAAACTATAAAAGATATTAATTTATTTTTATATATTTATTTTTATATTAAATTCAAATTTCAAGTCTTTTTTTACTTAGTTATGCAACATATATCCACCCTATATAGTCATATTTTATTAATTTTATTTTTTTGTTCCTGAAACTTGTTTCATTTAATACTATGAAAAGTATGCTTTAGTAGCATCAACTGTAGTTTGAGTTAAGAGTATTTGATTATTTGAGTAGAACTCATTTTAGTTCTTGTCAGTTCAAGTCATTTCAAGTATTTTTGAATCTGGATCCTCAGATTGGGAACTGATTTTGATTTTTTGAGATAACCAAATGCTCAAAATTACTTTTCATACCTTCTAATTAAATTTAGAATAATTTATAGATAATTAAATATTTTAAAAAATATTAATTTATTATAAAAAAGTATAATAAATATTATTATTTTGTATGATATTAATTATGCTTCATTTTTTCTTTCTTTATTAGAGTAACTTAGATAGAGATACCATAATTAATATGATTTATCATAAAAGATATCTTACTATTCGGACATAATGAATCAATATTATAAATTTTGAATTTGATGAACATTACACCTATTATGCATGATTTAATTACATCATCATGCAAATAACTTATACAATTACTAAAAAGATTAGAAGAGCTTCTATTTTAAAAAGTTTAGGAGGACTAGTTTGGTATACATTCGAGAATCTTTGGATAACTTTTTTGTAAATCATATTTTAATATATAAAGATCTAGTATCATCTTCTTTCTATATTCTTAGGCAGATACAAGGCGTTTGTATTTTATGACCTCTAGTCAGTTTATAGAACCAATAACCTATGCAAAATTGAACAATGAGACAGATTCAAAGAAACTTAAAGATGAAAAGTATTGTTGCAAATAATTTTTATAATTTTTAATTTTTTTTAAAAATATTGATGATAAAAATATTTTTATCTTAAATAATTGACTATTTACAATAAAAAATTTATTATTATTAATAATCTATATTTTTTAATTTTTTAATTTTTTTAATATATTAGTGATAAAAATTTTTATCATAAATACATGAGTATTTATGATGAAAAGATAATTTTCATCATAAATACTCAATTATTTATGATGTAATATTTTTTATTATAACTAATCTATAATTTTTAAATTTTTTATTTTTTTAAATATTAGCGACGAAGACTTTTCATCATAAATAGTGAGTATTTGTGATGAAAAGTGGATATTCGTTGTAAATACATAATTATTTATGATGTAAAATTTTTATTGCTAATAATCTATAGTTTTAAAATTTTTAAATTTTTTTATTTTTTTTTGTACTAGTGATGAAAAATTTTCATCATAAATCACTATGTATTTATGATGAAAATTCATATTCCATCATAAATACTCAATTATTTATGATGTAATATTTGTATCATAAATAATTTATAATTTTTAAATTTTTTAATATTTTTTAAAATATTAATGATAAAAATTTTTCATCATAAATAAGTTTTATTTACGATGAAAAATTTATTTTTATCATCAATACTCTAGTATTTATGATGTAATATTTTTATCATAAATAATTTATAATTTTTTAATTTTTTTTAAATATTAGCAATGAAAAAGTTTCATCGTCAATAAGATGGTATTTATGATGGATAATTAGTTTTCATCGGCAATACTTTATTATTTATGATAGAAAATTTTTATCATAAATAATCTTTAATTTTTGAATTTTTAAATTTTTTTATTTTTTTAAATATTAGTGATGAAAATTTTTAATTATAAATAATATATATTTATGATGAAAAATGAGTTTTCATCGCAAACACTTATATAATTTACGATGAAACTATTTTATCGCTAATATTTAAAAATTTAAAATTAAAATAAATATTTTATTATTTATGATAAAAATAATTATCATAATTAATATGTATTTATGATGAAATTTTATTTTCATTGCGAATATGGAGTTATTTATGATGAAAAAAATTTTATCATAAATATTTTATTATTAGCGATGAATATAATTTTTCATCGTAAATAGTCGACGAAAAGTGATTTCATCATAAATAAATTCATCATAAAATTTTTTTTTCTTGTAGTGATTACTTATCTCACATGTATTCCAGTTAATCCATATTATTCCATAAATTTGTTTTCAAAATCTTTAATTCATGGATAAGATTGCAGTATCTACTGTTAGACATCTTCTCAAAAAGGCTATACTCCTATATAGAATTTAGTCCAATAATCATAAAGAATAAGGATAATTAAGAAAGATATAATTCACACATAGTCACATCTAACAATTTAGATTGGTCGGTCATCTAACTTCATCTAATCAAAGATTGTATCAAGATATACATAGTTTTACAGAGATCAAAGATGATCAAATCAATCTTATTCAATGAAAGTCAATATGGAGACCAACATGGTGCTCAGCAATCAAAGATCAGTTTGATAATTAACTTTATCATAGTCAGATTAAGATACAATTGGCTCCATAGAGATCAAATCAGATGGTATCCTAATCTAGCAAAGATGGATGCCGGCATGCTGCCAGTGACTACGAATCAAGAATCTTTTTCACTCAAGTTAGATCAGAATATTGAAAGAAAATCTTCACTAGATTAATCTTAGAGAGAGAAAACTCCAACAAGAGAGATAATTCTAGAGAGAGAAACAGAGAGAAAGTTGGTTGTCTAGAGAGAAAGTAAAGATTTAAACTTAGAGCAGGGAGAGAGGGAAGAGAGAGATTTTTTTTTTCTTTTCTTTTCTCTTCTCTTTTTTTCTTCTTTTCTTCTTTCTCTTCCATGGTGGAACAGGGGATTTATTTTCTCCCTTTTATCATTGAACAACAGAGCACCATTGGCACGATGGTGGTCGGCAACAGTTGGAGCTACGATGGTGCAGCCCAACGACTCCATATCAGCGGTCAATAATGACCACTGGCATCGAAAAAACAAGAAAATAAGGGGAGGAAACAAAAGGAAAATAGGGGATTTTTGAAACCGATTTGAGCCCTTCCTTTTCCAACTGAAATCCAATGATAGTTAGTTGAAACCATGACTTAACAATGAAGGAAGAAAGGGAGGAGGATTCTCAGCCTCTTACCTAGCTTTTTGGTGGTCGATGGATTGAAATTTGATAAATACGAGAGGAAAAAAATAGCTCTTTCTCGATGATGATTGGGCGGATGGTGTAGGAGGTTTCACAAGGGACCCCATCCCTTTAAATAGAGAGAAAGGGGGAGAAGGTTGATTCTCTCCTAACCTCCGATTTCAACTCTAATCAGGAGTCTTAATAGAAGAAGGAAACAAGAGGAGAAAGAACTCTTTCGGGAGTTCTGTTTACTTGCCCACCGCCCACAACCCACAGCCTAGCACGTGCAGAGCACGTGTTGGCTTATTTTTTTATTTTTTTGTGTGTGTGTTTTCATGCTTTAAAACTCATGCTCGAGCCTAAATGGAGACTGGGGTATTACACTAACACTACATAATTGCCAGTATTCTATTACAGAAGAAAATCAAGGAAGTGGCCACGTAACAAGTGGCCACTTTGTTGGGGCCACTCTTAGAGCAATATGCACCATCTTCATTGTTGATGCTAGAATGGATTAAAAAGCTTATTTTTATGATTGAAAGCTGATATACAAAGCCATAGTGTTATTGATATATAACCCAAAAGAGGGGGTAAATTTGCTTCTTTTTTATTTTAAAATAAGATGTAGTGGCTGAATGATAAAGTATAGTGACAAGATAAGAAGAAGCAATAGATAAGCAGAACAAATTTAAATTTAATCAATATATAAATAAGATGAAGGCAATTAGAGATAATAAAACAAATGAAGGTTAGCAAGTAAATTAAGCATCTCACAAACATATGAATTTTTATGTAGAGGTTTGAAGCCAAACTCATCTCCTATAGCCTCTTTCCAAGGAAACACCCATGAGAATTCTAACCCAATAATCATATTCTAATAATTACAATAATCCATCAGTCTACCACTAACAAACAAGCATACCTGAGCTTATTCCTAATTTGTACGACTACTTGCTTCAAGGCACAGCCATGCCTCATCCTCAAGTTTCAAAATTTTCTTTGAAACTTATCCAAATCACTTATAAATCATAGCTATAAGCTTGATGAATATGGTTCAGCTCTTTCAAATATGGAGGAAAATTGTAAGAATTCAGCCGATTGAGTACCTTTCCCACTTGAAAGCTTTATTCACCAAGATTTGGTGCTGTAGTTCATTTGTGTTCAATTCATTTCTCAACAACTTCTCCTCATTAATTAGTTGATGCCTTCTAAATAAGATAGAAGACATCTTTGATCTTTTACTCATTGTTAGAGGGCTCTTGTGCCTTATTAATAGCTAAAAGTATAATTCAGAACCTATTTGGAGAATAGCCATTAGAGACTATCAACTATAAAGGAGTTGGCTCCTAGACATCTAGGGTTGACTGCTCTTTGACTAGAGTCGGCTCCTAAATGATCGTAGAAATTAATTTTTTTATTTTCTAGTTATGGCTATTCTAGAGTCGGCTTCTTCAAGATTAGGGTTGACTTCTCATCATACATCAGTTGACTTTTGTATCCTATAGTCGGCTTTTGAGATGTTGGGGTAGACTTCAAGTCTAGGGTAGACTCCTAACCACCCCACATAATTCAGCCTTTTTGTTTCACCCTATGGTCATCATAGTGTCGGCTCCTCTAAGGCCGGAGTTAGCTACACTTGCACTAAATTTTTCAATGTATATTGGAAGCTTCTTCAAATATTCAAATAATCATTTCAAGGATTCCATATCTAATCAAATAGTAAGAGCTTCCTGCAAATTATATTTATCTCTTTCCAAAGTACATAAAACCAATAATACTATACTCAAATATTTTGTATCATCCTAATCAATCCTTAGAGTCAACAATCTTCTCCTTTTTGATAATGACAAAACCTTGAGTAGATGCAAGAAAGTATAAATTGAATCTTAAAAATTATGTTCAAGATATCAAAGCATTCATAATTTTAGACAATTCAAATATTACAACATTCGTAAATTTCAAGAGTTTGAAATTTCGATCTTCAATATACCAAAGCCTTTAAAATGTATCAAAGTCAATTGGATGCATCAAAGCTTTTTATAAGATATTTTAGGTTATAGATTAATAGATTTTTAGATTCAATATGCATCAAAGCACATGAACTAAGATTAGAGCAATTAAATTGGCAACTTATGTTGTATAAGAGTCAATTTTCAATTTAATTGGTTGCAAGATATGATCTACCAGAGCTATTTATATCAAAGCACTTTTATGTTGCATTATGTTAGAGCTACTACATTATATTGAATTATTTGTTATATGCTTTATATTGTATCAAAGTATATTTTATATTATAACAAAGTATGTATCAGAGTTTTGCATAAATTGTGTGAGAGCATGATTCATGTTAAAATAGATCATCATAGAGCATTCAAGCATACTTTATTTTGCATTTGAGTCATCATGTGTTAGAATTGTATTAGAGCAAGTGTTTGAGTTATATCAAATAGAGTTATTAATGATTTACATTTTATTGAATTGTTTGTTGTGCTTTGTATTGTATCAGAGTTTGTTTTATGTTTTAACAGAGTCTGTATCAGTGCTTTACATTAAAGCTATATTATTTTTGTTGCAAAAAATTTTTGATCGCATACAGATATGGCTGGAGCAGCCTGAAGACCACTGGAGTGGCATTCCTGTAAAATAAGTTCTGATCAAAATGTGCTTCGGTGAAGACTCTCTGACGATCAAGTCAGAAATCTGGCGCAACAAAGGAGAAGGAGAGAAAATCATAAGAAGGTACAAGTATGGTGGGCACACATGTGTGTACCTAGAGGTCTCCTCTTTACCTCTACTTATACAGAGATTGATGATGTGATGAACCATACGGATCATGTCAGTTGGCAAGTGGACCTTTACCTAACATACAGCTGGCAAGGAAGGTGACGTGATGTGGGCTTAATAGGTGTGTAGGCGGCAAGTGAAATGATGGTAATGTATCCTGACTTGACATGTTTGGACAAGAATCATAATTAACCCTGGGGCCTCTTCTATTGTCCGATGTCCGATCTCTCCTCTGATGTCGAAGTCTAGAGGCCAACTGAGATCCTTACTATTAGACGGAGAGCACCAACCAGGAGGGAGGTCGGTCAGTTGGTCTGAACCCACCTATGGATAGGAGTGTGGATACCAGAGGGCTTTCTATGGGGTCCTATTCGGAGGGTTTGTATGATAGGGGTCATTTTCTCTAGAATGATAGATTATGATAGTGAAGGACCTAAGATCCGATTAGGAGTAAGGATTGACTCAGAATCTTCAGGGATAACGCCAAAGCTGAGCTTCCCCTAATCTCGAGTCCAATGTCTAGATGGCTCACTATTTGCACATTCTTCGAGAGCCCTCTCTATCCTTCCATTAATGGGGAAGGACTAAAGTCAAGCGAGGAGGGGTGAAAAGTTATTTCGATTATCCCATTACGTGGAGCTGTATGGCATGCAATCAATCAGGGGAGACCATGTGATGTGGGTCTATCCAATGCATGGGTCGCAAGTGGAATAATGGCATGGAATGGTGTACCCTGACTTGACTTATGCAGATAAAAATCATAATTGGCATGTCTTGATCCATATTTTAGATGGAGAGTCATTGTTTGATACGTCGAAGCCCGAGAGCTTACGAATGTCCTCATCGTCGGATGGTATTGACCAAAGGGATCGATCGATCTATCCAAATCAGTTTATCTATTGGTTCACTGCGATAGAGGTTGGTAGCTAGAAAGAAGGCTAGAAGATCCTCCAGAGTGGACCATCTGAGGTCAGTAAGATAGGTTCGGCATGATCTGTGGATCAATTTCATCCGTCGGATGGAGACTCGGGAGAGAACACCCCAAGCATAATGAGTTGTAATAGTAAATGATTTAGAAACTGATTAGGAGTAAGGATTGGCTCAAAATCTCTGAAGATAATTAGTTGGGCCTCCCTTGGCTTAATGCCTGGCGCTTGAGCACCATCTTAGGGAAGATTGGCTAATATATGGATCAGTAAGGTGTCGGAACTCATGATCGAGTTGGAGATCGATGATGCAATTTTGGCTAGGACCCCTTCTCCAAAAAAGGAGGATTAAAGTCGAGGGTCAAAGGACAAGGGGTGATTACGACCGTATCCCATCACACGGAATTGTGTGAGGTATTTAAATATCTCTGACAGTGGCCATAAATTTTCTCGACATGCAACTAACTGTGGAAGGGATGGTGATGCGATATGGTATGTGACTAATAAGCAAAATGATGCGACTGGATAATAGAGCCCAATAGATCCACATGGGGGATCGTTTGATATTTCTCAACCTGAGCTCTAAGTGGAGATCGTTCGTTCGATCCTAAATCATTCTCCAAATTGGGCGACCAAGGATTTGTATCTTTTAGTGATGTATTTGCTGTAGAGATCGAAGCAGACAAGGCGATGCCAAATCTCTAGGGGGATCGATTCTGTCAAGTGGTTAGTGAAAGAGAGCTTCGGCTATAGTGGGATACCTCTCTCCAATAGTCTTAGTATTATCTCAATCTTTTTCTCTCATAGGCGTTCCTTTGGAACACCTAGTTGGCAAACTTCCAGACCAATCATCAATAAAATTCAAACAGTACTTAGGGTACATCATATTAGACAAGATCAAAGATCCCAACTTCTATTAGTTTGTAGTGGCCAACGTATTACACCCCAATAATTTTATATTGAAGCAACTTGTGTATTAATGCAATTTATTTGCATATCCTTAACCTCTTTTCCCCCTTTTTGTCATCATCAACTAAATAAAAGTATTTGATAATCAGGTGAATTTAATAGAGTATAAGAGAAGAAAATTTTAGGATTGTAGCAAAGCTAATAGACTCAAAGCTATAATTACAATTTGTAGCATAAGTATTAGCTCTAATTTGTAGAAATTTCAAAGCCATTGTCCTATCAAAGCTAAAAAGAGGTAAAGTTTAAATGCACTTTATCAGAGCTAGTAGTTAAATGAAAGAACAACAATTGAAAGTACTAAAAATTTAAACTTTCAATAGTAATTGATCGATTTTTACGAAGAGTGTCCCAAATGAGTTACATCATAGCAAAGCAAAGATAACATAGATACCTCCATTACAACTAAAACATTAAGGTAACATGTACTAAACTTAAGCTAAGACATAAGATTTAACTAAACTATAAGAAAAACACTTTAACACAAATATAATTTAAGGATGTAGCTAGGCCTATTCTTCTTCTAAGCTAGTACTGGAAGAGTCTTTTTGCTAGAAGAGACAATGCTTTGAAGAGGGTTGAGCTCTTCTTCTAGTAGATTTGGCTCTACTAGAAGGTTCTACTCCTTTAAAAGATTGAAAGGTACCTGAGAAGGTTCAGAAATAGGTTGAGATAGAGAGGCAACTCTAGTTACCGCTTCTAATTATCTAACTAGCTTGTCCATCGTAGTAACCACTGAAGATGCTGCACTTGTGAGTGCATCATTTAGCTTCCTCATATGATCCCTTGATTTCTTGAGCCCTGCTCCACTTGATCCTTTAGCTTTTGGGACTCTCCAACAAGCTTGATTGTATCAACATTCATTAATTTCTTCAACTCCATATCATTCTCAATACTTATTATCCTTTGATGCATAGATGACACTAGAACTCTCATTGAACAAACATCAAACTTTAGATCTACCAGAATCTATGCCAAGGTGGAGTGAGGTACTAAAGTTTGCTCACCTTATAAAATTGCATGAGGTATAGATGTGGTTTGCTACTCACCTCTCCTTAATGTTACCCCTTGAAAGTAGTTTATTTCTCTTGACATTGCTACCACAACTTGTCTCACGATCTATTCCACCACCAATGTCAAATGATCTTCATCCAATCTATGGCAGAGGCTCTCTTAGTATTGAATTTTATTTATAATATTTTTTTATTGCTACCATAATGATAAAGAGTCTAGCCTCTGCTATTCTAACTGGTAGAAGGTCCCTACCCTCTTGCTATCCTGAGGTGGCTGATGCTACTCCATCAGAAGAAGAATACTACTCTACTTATTCCTTCTCTCCTTCAATTTATTCTTCCTCTTCTTCTTTTTATCCTCTAACCAGCTCAAACCCATTGACCATCTAGTTTGGTGTGACCCATCCATAAATTATTTTGATGTCATAAGTATTTGAATAAAAGCTTCGATACCTCACGGTCATGCAAATGATGCACATCGTTAGTCTTTGAATATTGAACTATAAATACATTATTTCATCTATACCATATTGCAGCACTGCCAGATTTTGATTTATATAACTTCTAATTGATTCTCTACTTTTTTCCAACATTAATACCATGATAGATCAATGATCTAATAGTGCCATCCCAATCCATAGACATGATATTGGGCTTAATCCATACTAACGTGAAAAATAACTATGCGACATGTTCTAGTAGCCACTCGCGCAATCTTCTTCGAGCGAATCAAACACTTAAGATGATTAGACTGATATGTGAGCATCTTTTGGCATCCAGTTATGTGTATAGACCCTTCTCACATGTTGTATAGGATCTTTTTTCTTTGATTTTTCATGAATTATCATATAATGGATAATTTTTTTGAAAATCATGCTATGGAAGGATTATTCATCCATCAATAGATCAAGCATAGAAGAAATACAATATATATATGATGTATAAAAACTCCCATATATATACATTTATATACATATATGTATGCAAACATATATATAAAAATTTGATTCTATATCTTGCATATCAATGTCTTTCTATTTCAAGAAAAGCCCTAATCGATCTTGTATTTTATCTATCACGAGCGCATGAATGCATGCAAGTTTTTATTGTTTATTTTTTTAGTTTCACATTTCTTAAAAAAGGAGGAAAAAAAGGAGAAATCCTTTAATTATCATTAGCCAGCACTTTTAATGGTAAGATCTTGGTTGATTCTTTGATATATCTATCAATCATATTTGGATGTCATGAGTATTTACTAGAAAGAAATCTATCCTTTTTTCTTAACTTTATTATAAAATATTACTTTTATGATAAGTTGCCTACTCGTTAAGAAGATCTCAAGCTTTAAATACTTTTGAACTATATATTGCAATGACTCGAGAGAGGAGGGGGGCTTCCTCTCCTGTCTTCTTTTCTCTCCTAACATGCCACTTTTGGCCACCAACGAGAGAGAAATAATGCAAGAGTGATATGCTAATTTTGATAAAATTTTCTTTATCAAACTTACTAGCCAAGAGGGTTTAAATGAAGGATGCCCTCTCCTTCCTTTTCTGCTCAACCTAACAAAGAATGAGAGTCAGAGGTTGCACCTCCTTTTCTTGCTCATCGAAGCCAATCAAAGAGGGGCAGATCTTGCCCCCCCTCCATCAAAATCTTCTTCCCTTCCTCTGTCCCTCACCACCATGACTTTTCCATGACACCTTGCCAACCACCTCTCTCTCTTCCCTCACCTTGATGTTGGTAGGCCCAAAACTCCTATTTTTCATCTTCTCTCTCTCTCCTTGTTCCATAAATATCACTCTTCTTCTCAATGATATCCACCACCATAAGCTAAGCTTTACTGCTTTTGCCACTCGCCAGTAAGCCCTTACCTTCTCGTAGTTCTCTTTGGTATACAAACTTTCTTAGCTCCGATATAACCATTCTTTCTAATGCTATAAGTAATATATTTATATCCATTTTTATCATCATAATAATAAGTAACATAAAGCATACTTAAATCCAAAGTTTTAACAAAAAAATAAATAAATTAAGATACCTTTGCTTCTTCAAAGGATTATTACAAAGTTCAAGATTATAACCAAGTCCAACATTGTTATAAAAGGCTCTGTGATTATCTAAAATCATTTATAATTTTTTTGAAGTAAGAGTAAATTTTTCTACAATTGGCTTCAATTTATTTACTTCTTTCTTAAGATTCTCATTCTCTTTGATTAGTTTATTCTTTTCACCAAGAATTTCTTCCTTTTCCTTAATCAAATATTGATTAACTCTATTAATTGCGGCCCCAAGTATATTGAAAATAATAGCAGGTTAGGCATTATTTATCAGATGACACTTAAATTTTATTTATTAGTTTATTAACTATTTTACAATCACTATTAAGTTTTTTCTTATTTTATAGGGATCCGAAAGAAAAAGGAGATCCAAGTTTGATATTCGAAGAGGTGGTCACAAGAGTAGTAGTACTGCACCTGGTTAAGACATTATATTAAGTCAAGATAGTATTGCACCAACTCAAGACATCACTCTATATAATTCTGAAAGAAAATAGTGACTGGCTGACTGCGAAGAGATTGCTCAGACTTCTAATGTTTTATAAATGCAAATGTATTATGAACATGTATTTGAATGTCTTGTGAATGTGATGCATTGTTTGATGATACATTGTGTTATATGATTGTTAATGTATTATGAATGCATTATGGATGCACCATAAATATAATACATTGGTTTTGAGGATATTTTGAATGTGATATATTGATTTTGAAAGTATTATGAATGTGATATATTACTTCAGATTTTAGTGCATAATAAAACAATGTATATTGAATTGATTATGTTTGAAGTGAATACTTAAGATTGTGACTACAATGGTAGTGTCTAAATGTGTGTTGAATTTATTTAGTGATGTGGAAAAAGATTGAAATTGAATATTATATATTTGTTTAGCTAATATATCAATTTTTTTATCAAATTAGTAGTTAACATGCTGCAAACATTCTTTGCATTAGATCTTGGAGCTATTGTGTAACTGTTAATGTATATAAGATGGACTTACATGTATTGGAGCTAATGTGTTGTTGTAAATCTATTAATCTTCATATTAGATTCACTTATATGTATTATATTTTATATTTCCTCCATATATATTGAAGCCAATTTACATACTTTGTATTAGATCTTAAGAGCTGACTTATGAACTAGCTTTGCAATCTAATTGGCTTTGTATATGTAATGAAGTGGCTCTGTAAATAGACATCAATCCAATTATCACATAGATAGAAGATGGTTTCAAATCAAACAAATGGAATTGATTTGCATTGCTATTAACAACTTCTACAAGAAGTCAATACATTGTCATGGTAAGTAGGCTTGACAAATAGATGCATGAGGTCAGAATTCTAGGAAAATTACAATAATCATGATAAAAAAGATACGATTACAAAGCTGTTACATTTTCCTTTCTTTTTACTTAATGCAGATTGGCTTTTCAGCTCATCAAGTTGACTTTCAAGTATAGATTTCTCTTATTTTATACTTTCTTTCTCAATCCGAACCAGTTGCTTCTTAGCCTCCCAATTATCAATATTTTTCTATAGCTTTTTGATTATCTTGAATGCACATCCAATCTACACGAAATTTAGCCACTCAAAGTAGCTGCAACTTTCATTAACCTGTAACAAAAATAAAAAATAGTCTTCATTATCCTTCCGATTGCAATAGCAAATCAAATAAACCAAGTTCCTTACATCATGATTAGGGCATGCTTGAAACCTCCTTCCCAAGTTGTAGTGATCTATGATGTCTTTAGCATAGTGCAAGATGGCAATAGCATATCTTCGGCTCTACCGTCAGGCAAGATGTTCCCCTCCTCAAACTCTTGAACTTAAGGAACTCTTTTTCAATTAAGAAAGAAACACAAAGACAGAGAGAGCTTGAGGGAATAAGATAGAGAGCAAGAGAGGCTAAAAGATTAGTATTTTATTGATTTTTGGTAGGAAATTTGGTATTAGTTAGATATTTTGGCATCCGGATCTTTTTAAGTCTATATCACATTCCATCTCATTTTAAAAGTAATCTAATAAATCCACATCAGTTAATTAACTACAAATGCATTGCTACGTCGATACTAATAGCAAGCTTTTGTCTAAATTGGGTGGTGAGTATGGGGATATTTAGGGGTAGAAATCGAGCTAGGTCAGATCAAATATTGATTGGGCCAGATGTAAGTTAGGTCTAAATTTTATCAACCTAAATTTAATCATTTATTAAACAAGTTAAAAATTCAAATACGAATATGATCTGTTTATTAAACAGATTACCTGATCCGATCCATATAACCCACTTATTAAATAAGTCAAGTTAGGTTAAATAGGCTAAATATGTTAAATAGGTTAGGTTAAACATATCAAAAATAGATTAAGTAGGTTTTAAACATGTTAAATAACTTTTAAAAAGGTTAAATAGGTTGGGTCATAACCTGACTGAATTACTAAACAAATCAAAATAGGTAAGATGGGTCAAAGATTTAAACCTAAAGCTAGCACATTAATAAACAGGTTGAGGCAAGTTGATCCATTTATAACCCAATCCTATTAATATCAAACCTAAACCTATTTAAAGTGGATCATTTGTAAGTTAGATTGATGGGTTGGATCATAGATTGTCATCCTTAGAGATACTGTAATAAAATAAAAAATATAAGATAGACATTAGAATAATTAAAAATTTAGAAAGGTATCCGCACATCAAGGTAAAGTATATAAAGTTATTTGCTTCTTATCTTATTAGTTAATAATATCAAATTAGATATTTGTTAGAATATTTTTCAAGATGTTTGAATTAAATCATTTTTTTTAAATAAAAAATATTTTTTTATTTTTTTCCCTCTCCACAACCCGCCCCATGACGCCATCCAACAAACCAAAATAACAGGGTGTCTATTTTCAAAGTTCAAAACACCCGAGAGATTCCCAAACCACGATACACTTGGCACCCATCTGACGCCGTCGCAGATGTGCATCGCTTCGAGCAACGCGGCCCAAAATCACTCCTTCCCTTATAACACCTCGCGGAGCATCATACCTTCGTCGAAAATTTTGAATTCAAAACCGCTAAAACGCCTTCCTCTCACTGCCACCTCCTCCATCCAGCAACTCTTAACTCTCCCCCTCAAAAGCCCTATAAATTCTTCTCTAACCCTCAAAATCCCCGTCCCCTCCTCCTTCACATCCACCACCAAGCTCTAGAAATGGCCTCCACCAGGCCTTCCTCTCGTTACTCCTCCATAGATTCCGTCTCCTCCACCTCCTCCCCCTCCCCCTCTCCCTCTAACAGCAAGCACAGCAGAAACCTCTCCTCTTTCAAACGCCTCATCTCCAACTCAAACGGCCGCCGGACGCCGTCCAATCCGGTCGCCACGATTGACGATTCTTCCCGCGCCCTCGCCAAGATAAGATCCGGCGATCTTGCCGCCGGGAAGGCCAAAACCGGCCAGAACTTTGGGAGCATGGTGAGGAAGTTTATGGAGAAGAGATCGAATTTGAAGCCTGGGTCGGCAGATCGGACGGCTTTCGTCGTTCCTGCTGATTTGATCGCTGAGGATCTGAAGAAGGCCGCGAAGGGCTCCAATTTCTCAGCTTTGCACCGGAAGCTGTTCCAGAAGGGCGGAACGGTGGAGCCGACAGCGGGGAAGGCGTTGATGGAGGTGAAATCCAACACACGGACATTGGCGATGGTTCTCCGCAGCGAAAGGGAGCTTCTAAGCCAAAACAAGGAGTATGAGGCGGAGATCACGGAGTTGCGCTTGCTGATTGAAGAAAAGAATCGAGAGGTAAATCTTTGTAACACCCAAAAGAAAATCTTATCTATCGGTCATGTCATGTAATAAATTTAATTTAAGCATTAGTAAGGAGTACGGCATTCTTTGCTAATCATCTTTTTGTTGTACATTAGTTTTTATAAGCATTAAAGAAGAGATTGTACCCAAAAAAAAAAAAAAGAAGAGATTGTACGGTTTAGGAATGACCATAGGTACATGTTATGAAAACAGTAACGAAGTTTCCCCTCCCTTCTGGTGTTGAAGATTTATAATTATATAATCTTTAAGTTTCAAATTTGAATTACTTTTGCCGTCCTTTATTTGGCAGGTGGAGAAATTGAAGAATTTATGTTTGAAGCAGAGGGAGGAGATAAAAGCATTAAAGGATGCCATTCTCTTTCCTGATGTTATGAATTCCCAACTTCAGGAGTTGTTGGAGAAGCAGGGCTCTGAGCTGAAACAGGCTAAACAAGTCATCCCGAGTCTCCAAAGGCAGGTCTCCTCTCTCACTGGACAGATCCAATGTCTTGCAGAGGGTCTTGCTGAGGTATGCTTTCTTACGATGTTTTACTTGCTGTTATTTTCTGCTATTGCTTTTGAGAGACGAGCGTCACATAGGGGCTGTTTTAAATCAAGAGGATGTGTGTCGGTTTCATATATTGACATTTGTGGAGTCTCTTTAGTCAAGGATCTTAGAAACTTTTGGAGATGGTATTCTTTTAGGCCCTCCTATTAGACTGCAGGAATTATTCAGTATCCATATTTTTAATTGAAATATGAAGTACCAATAGAAGATTCAAATTTTTTCCTGATTCGTATCAGTGGACGGCTTTCTTTCATATTATAGTTCATGCAAGACTTATTGGAAGTTTGATCCTAACTGGTATATGTGGACTTATTTGATGTAGATGTGCAAAGTACAGATTGTAAGGCCCTGAAAATGCTTGACTGTGACCTTGTTTCTATCTTTATGTTGAAGAAAGAATCACAATCATGTCCAGGATATAGGTGACTTGAATAGAAGATGGGCTCTTATAGTCTTATTCCTAATGTTGATTGTAATAGTGAGCACATGACCTAAATACATGAATTGAATGGGCTCAAGCGAGCAGCTGGTCAAGCAAGAACTACTTGATGAATGGGAAGCAAACTTACAATCAAAGCTCCAGGATCGCAAAATGATGAAGGGCTTAGTCTTGGTAGGCCAAGCGAGAGACCAAGCTTCCAATGGTAGGAGAAAGGCCTGTACAGAGCAGCAACAGCAGGATTGAGGTGTAGCTTAGCTTAGAGGGATGGATTAAAATCGCAAAGCTTTTCCATAATACTTTAGCATGAAATTATTTTTGCTTGGATATCAACTTGGTTTCATTGAGATTTGTATACATAGTATATTATACTCCAGTTTGATAATCATGCTTGAGGCCAAAGTACTTGCTATTGACGTAGAAATCTACCTCAAGGTCAGATTTGACTGGAGTTGGACGGCGACGGCAGGTTAGCGATGGCCAGACGGCGGCAGCGACAGGATCTGCAAGAAAAATCCCTGATCGGAGTTGGCTTCGGTGGGACCTTTCGACGCTCAAGTCAGAAATCCGATAATAGAAAGAAAGGCGTAAGCATGTTGGGAGAGAGGAGATTTCATAACTCGGGGGTCTTCTGTAGGTCCCTTTATAGGTTGAAGTCATGTAACCGTTTAGAGAATTATGAGGCCGATTCAGGCGCGATGTGGCGAGATTCTCGAGGTCGTGTAACCGATAGCTATTACGTGTCTGACCTTTTGACTTCCTTAAGTTGGGTGAGTGGTGTCACCTTATAGCATATGGGGCCATACCTGTTAATTACATGAATTGACAACCAGGAGCCTAGTGTGGGGAGCTTGCTTTGCTTTACTTATGACCATTCTCACTTTTAAATGGGGTGATGTGACAGGGCTATAAAAAGACCTCTTGGGGGTCAATGGTTGAAGATGGGATCAGTAGCCGAAGCAAATAAATCAAGACATTTGGTGGGGCCCGAGGTATTCTCGTAAGCTTTACGTCTTTGGCCAATATAAAATCACCCCCAATATAAGCTCACTTACTTGCGGGTCCGAGTCAGAATTGGATCGGACGAAGGGAGTACTTCAAGATAATCGAAAATGTGTCGAGATTGCCTTCTTCTACCCCAGTTTGGTTGCTGAGGTTTTTGGTCGGCTCTGCTCGCTGAAAAGTGAGGGGCCTTCTTTATAGACCGTTGACTTGCTGAAGAGTAAGGAATCTTTTTTATGGACCGTCGACTCACTGAAGAGCAAGGAGCCTGGATCGTTGACCTGCTGAAGAGCGAGAGGCCTTCTTTATGGGTCGTTGACTTGCTGAAGAGAAAGAAGCCTGGATCGTTGACCCGCTGAAGAGAAAGGAGCCTTCTTTGTGGGCCATTGACTCACTGAAGAGTGAGGGGCCTAGAAAGTTGACTCATTGAAGAGTGAGGGGTCTTCTTTGTGGGTCGTTGACTCGTTGAAGAGCAAGGGGTTTGTCGCTAATCCTGTTTTAGCCAGTTTGTCTCACTTTTAGCCTCCAGCAGCTTGGCTTTAAAGGGTTGAACTTTGGAGATTGATCTTTGGAGGGTCAGCATCAGGATCCGGCTTTTGAAAAGTCGGTGACCTTGGTTTGTTCTTCATTGTAGCTTGATTTCAACTTAAGTGCTCAAGGATTTGTTGCACTGCAAGAAAGAAACAGAATAGTGGAAGGGGCTTGAGAGCCTGTTACCATGAAAATTTTGAGTTCTGTTTGGAAGGCTTTTGGGTTCTACTTGGTTCTTTCTTCTTATTTGCTTCAGCTTGGGCTTGAGATTTGCCTCAGTTTGGGCTTCGGATCAGCTCAATTTTGACTTTGAATCGGCCTTTACTTTGGCTTCGTATTAGCCTAGTTCTGGCTTTGGACTAGTTTGGATTTGAGCTTCAGATCGACCTTGATCTGACCTTGGATCGGCCTGGATTTGAACTTCGGATCAGTCTCATTCTTGACTTCGGCTTGGCTTGGACCTGAGTTCTTCTTCGCCCATTTCGCCTCGGCAAATTCTCCATTATTTGCTTGTAACGAGTGGCATCACGGTCGTAAATGAGGCCTGAGACTATGGCCTCCCATGGCCCCTCATGCCCTGCACCAATGCTGTAGACATCAGCTGGTTCATCTATCCTGGAGTTGATGATACGGTTCCCATTGAGGTCGAGACTAATTGCTGACGTCATTATGGTGGATTGAATGATGGCAGGAGACTAATCTGAGTGTTAGTTCTTGAGGAAGGCTATGCTTTTGGCGATATGAGGTGCAGCCATTGAGGTGCTGCTGTACAATATGAATGGGGGAGTACGGCCGAACCCAGGAGGGGCAACCCATGCACTTAGGATGTCCATACCAGATGCAACAATGTCAAGCAGCCTCAGAATGCCCGAACCACATGCCATAGAATATAATTGCCATTGTAGAGGTTGAATTTCTCATCGAATATACATAGAAGCAGATCTTCTGAGCATTGATGTGGTTCGCATAGGATATCGAAAGTATGCAGGGTTCAATGTTGATATCTCTCCTTCTGTAGATGCGATTAATGAGGATCATTCCAACTGCCCTCGCTTCATAAAATCTCTCGTCTTTTGCAACATTAATGCTTTCTCCCTCGACCAAGCATAACACAATATCTTCTCTTATATTTAATTTATCCAATGTATACCTGTTGTACCATTTGTGTTTAGGAAAGTGGGAGGCAATACGATGGAGGAATTGAATATGCTTGGTTGGAAGGTAGACTTTTCCTTGATTTCCATTCCATTTTCGAGCTTCAAAGTGGCAATGATTTTTCGATTTATGGCACTCACCCCGATCGATTTCGATGCCGGCAGCAGATGTGTGTGCTAAAGGAGACTTCGAGGTCGACAGGGGGTTCGCACGAGAGGGGTGCGGCTAATCATGGAGGACCTACTTCGGTCAGTCTAGCTTTGAGATCCCCTTGGGGTCACTTGGGATTAGATCCGTCGATGGGTTTGGCATGGTCTGAGGAATGGTGCATGAGGATCGGACCTGCCGACGGGCTTCGGGACAGACGATGGTGAGGCGCTTCAGATGTCGTTGGAGGTCGGGCCTGCTTCGGTTCATGCACATAAGAGAGACATGTCCGCTCTCAGTGGCCTTGGTGCTGGTAAGGACATGCGTGAGGGCTTTGGAGCCACTCGCTGGTGGGTTCAGCATCAATGTGCATGGGGAAGGCTTCGATCGATTAAGGTAGGGACGTACGTGCGGTAGGGGCCGCGAGCAGGGGGCTTGAATGGTCGGACCTAGGAGAGAACAACAGCGTCGGCTGTATGGCAAGCGTGTGAGGAGGCTTCAGATCTGTGGTAGCTGGCTTCGGGGGCCGTGATGGTCGGTTTTGGGCACGTGAGCGACCTTGATGCCAATAGAGAGGCTTTGGGGACGATGTTGCAGGCCTTTTTGTTGCTAGTTTCGTTGTCACGATTTTAGAGGCAGTTGGGTGTCTATCCTATTGAAAACTTGTGACCCCTTGCTACTTAGAGTTTGGGAGCTGGAAAAAGGACAAAAATCATCAATTGCTCATCCCCACGGCTTGGTCATCATCAATTGCTCGTCCTAATCCTAGATCTTGTTGTGAGATGGCTTCATTAAAAGAAGCGACGAGGTCTTTGGAGGATGGAGCTCAGGGAAAGGAAGTGCTGGCGCATCTCCCACGATGGACGGGCCACGATATGTCATCCTTGCCATCGCTTCGAAGGAGATCAGATGTGTGGGAGGTTTCGACGTTGGGGAGGACAAATGCAGAAGCATAGGGGACTTCGGAGGTGGAGATTGGCAGCACAGCAACTTCGGAGGTGCTTAATTGTGGGTGGCCTCGGTGGATGCGAGGACACATGGAGGAGATCGAACCCAAGGTTTCGATGAGGTTTGATGCCACGGTGGGAGGTACGGTCCAGGCTCCTAAGTTCGATGGTACCATTGGGGACCCCCTTCGGTAGCTTCGAAGGTCATCCTTGCCATCGCTTCGAAGGAGGTCAGATGTGTGGGAGGTTTCGACATTGGGGAGGACAAGCGCAGAAGCATGGGGGACTTCGGAGGTGGAGATTGGCAGCACAGCAGCTTCGGAGGTGCTTACTTATGGGTGGCCTCGGTGGATGCAAGGATGCATGGAGGAGACCGAACCCAAGGTTCCGATGAGGTTCGACGCCACGATGGGAGGTATGGTCCAGGCTCCTGAGTTCGATGGTGCCATTGGGGACCCCCTTCGGTAGCTTCGAAGGTGCCTGGTTTGAGGGGCCTATGGCTTCAACGAAGGGGCGAGGTGGCTACAGAGCTTCGGACAGGTGACATCGGGGCCGCCAAGATCGAATCGGCCAATGGGATTGTCGATAAGCGCAGCTGCCTAGGAGGGAGTCGCTCGCGGGCGGCACACGAGAGAAGCAAGTGGCTCGTTGCTTCGAAGCCTCTTGTGGATGATTTCGGATGTCTGGAGCAGAGAAGAACTGGCACTGGCAGAGGTCGGACGGATGGGGGAGAGTTTGGATGTTCGCTTCGGTCGGATCAACTTCGGCTGCACACAAGGAGGATGCGGTGAGCTACAGTGGCCGCACAGGGGAGGTCTTGGCATGACCTAAGGTCGAACGTGCGCGAGGGGGAAGAAGTCTCGCTACTGAACAATTTTGGTGCCGGCAGGGGGACCTGGATACGTAGATGCGGGAAGGATCGGTGCCAACGAAACTAAGGTGCAAGCATGGAGGACTTCGGAGGTCCAGATCCATGCGAGACCAGCATCGTCGAAGGGCATGGTGACTTCGGAGACCCTAGCTTCGGAGGAGCAGGGATCCGCTTGCAGGCGGTCTCGACTTCGTCGAATGCAAGGATGCAAGTAAGGAGACTCTGGTGCCTTCGGATTCGACGAGTTTCGATGTCGGTAGGGGCTTCGAAGGCTGCTTGCAAGCCGTTTCGGTGCCGGCAGGGGGTGCATGCAGGGAAGGATGCTTCGGGAGCCATCGACGGATGTGCGAGGAAGCTTTGGCCCATCGACGAATGTGTGGAGGGGAGTTCAGGGCCTGATCCCGCCTGAGGCCGCACACACGCACAGGAAGCGCGGTGCTGCCTACGGACACAAGGGAGGTCTCGATGCTGATAGAAACTAATGCTCGCCTCTTTTTGTCCTTCATTCTTTCTTTCTCTCTCTTCTTTTTTTTTGGCATTGGGTGCTGGATCTGCAAGGAGGAAAACAAACAAAACAATGGAGGTTTGGGAGCTTTTTGTTTTTGCCGTGAGAATTTTATGGAAGTTCCCTTTTTTTTTATGTAGTCCTGGGAACGTCGTATTGGGTATGGAGTGCATCAAAGCGCACAATCTTCGGATAACTTCGACATGGTAGGAAGTAACTTCGATGCAGGAGGACTTTGGCCTATCAGAGATATATACGTGCAGGAGGAGCGCTGAGGCCCATGGATCTAGTGAGGCTAGATTCGGCTATAGGTGGCTTGCCCGGCGACGTCGGCAGGCACAGCGGCTTCGAAGGCTCTGAACCTGGGCGAGACCGGTGGATGCTCGACATATACAAGGGGGACTTCGATCGGAATACTCATTGTAGAAGACTTCATCGTTGAGCTTCTCAGCTCCCTACGACGGTGGGATTGGAGACAATGAACTCAAGGTGCCTGCGTCTCTGCGGATTGAGATTGAAGCGGAACCAGAGGATCTTAATGGGGATGATGAGGGTGAAGCGACGCTACCCGAACTCGTGGATGGACTAGCTCGTGATCTCTTCGGTGCGGCCGTTGGCGTAGACTTCGACGCTATCACAGAAGTTTATGCCATGGTCGCGGCAATGTTGGAGGAGTGCCTTGTCTTCCTTCACATCCAGCTGGCTTCCGAAGCTCACCCATGCTCTGTACAACAGTTGGCTTACCTTCAGCCCTGATTGCCCCAAATTCTTATATTGCATGTTGCCTTCAAGCACTATCTCCCTTTACATATTTAATCTGATTTGATCTCTCGAAAGAAGATAGTATACCGATCCAAACGGTGAGCGGAGTTTGGTACAGGAGGCTTGGTGCACCATAGCAGAATGGAAGAGATCGTGCTGGGGTAAAATGAGACACGTGTGGAGTGTGGAGATTTGTGCTGGACGTGGAGCTATTCTAATTTATTGACACGAGTCATTGTTCTTTCAATTCGGCGATGGTGGAAGCTTGTGTTGTCTATGGGTTTTAAAGCATGGGGCCAGAGAGGCATCCCTCACCAAGAATTCAAAATTTAAAATAAAGAAGCATGGATGATTTGGAAATCATGGGACTCTCGTAATCTCTTTGTCCGGATTTTGTCGTGATCTCCTTCTCGTCTGGAGCTTGATGTCATGATTTCCTTGTTAGGAGCTTTGTTTAGATCACATGCCCCCCTGGTTTTTGAGTCCGATTAGAATAGTTTGGAGAGCGTTTGATTGATTCGGAGGCAATTAGATTTGATCAATGTCAGCCAATTTGGAGAAGCGGATCATCTGACTGACTTGGAGGTAGACGATATGGATCTCGTCAGCGTTGAAACAGCACGATGAAACTTCTCCCATTAATTATTTGCTCTTTCTGTTAAGGGCTTGGGCTCTTCTTCTAGCGTCATTCTGTTAACGCAGAAATCTATCTCAAGGTCAGATTTGATTGGAGTTGGACGGCGATGGTAGGTCGACGACGGTCGAACGGTGGCGGCAGGATCTGCAAGAAAAGTTCCTGACCAAAGTTGGCTTCGATGGGGATCCTTCGATGCTCAAGTCAAAAATCCGACAACAGAAGGAAAGGAGTGAGCATGTTGGGAGAGAGGAGATTTCATAACTCGGGGGTTCCCCTGTAGGCCCTTTTATAGGTTAAAGTCATGTAACCGTTTGGAGAATTATGAGGCCGATTCAGATGCGACGTGGCAAGATTCTTGAGGTCGTGTAATCGGTGGCTATTGCGTGTCTGACCTTCTGACCTCCTAAAGTTGGGTGAGTGGTGTCACCTCATGGCATATGGGGCCATACCTATTAATTGCATGAACTGACAACCAGGAGCCGAGTGTGGGGAGCTTGCTTTGCTTTACTCATGACCATTCTCACCTTTAAATGGGGTGATGTGATAGGGCTATAAAGAGACCTCTTGGGGGTCAATGGCTGAAGCTGGGATCAGTAGCCGAAGCTAATAAATCAAGACATTTGGTGGGACTCGAGGTATTCTCGTAAGCTTCACGTCTTCGGCCAATATAAAATCACCCCCAACAATTGCTTTGGATACTTGATATATATATCAAGCTTGAAGAGAAGAAGTCCTAATGCAAATACACTTCATTTGAAACATAGAAAATACAAGGGAAAAAACCACTGATATTTATTAGTTGAGAAGAAATCAGACGTTGATATAAATTTCTTTAATCTCTAGTGCTATAAGTATCTTTCTGGTAGATGCATCTTGATAGGTTTGGAAGTACACAAAGAATCCCCCCTAATGCAATCTTTATTGAAAAATTAGCAGTGCAAGTTGTGATCTTTATTGCCGTGGGTTAAGGGATAATTGATTGATCACTAGTTGAAAGTGCAATCAGTTCTAGGATCTGCATTAAAAGATAGTAAAGGAAAGTTAATTTTGGGCTTTTCGAGAAACATTACTTAGGAAAAAATGGGTAACAGAGGTTGGGTTAGCTAGGATGTTGCCATTGTGTACATGTGCATGTATAATCAGATTGATATAGATCTATGATTAGTGGGGGCAGCTTGTATTTGGAAAAGAGTACCTTTCTGCAGAATTTTTGCTTGGTTTTGTATATTTCGAAGTAAAAAAGCTTATTATGAACGACCATTAGCATGCAAATTTTGTAATGAAGCCAATTTTTGTTTAAAGAATATTCACCAAGAAGTTTCATGTATGATGGATAAGGATTGAAGGGGTTAGTGTATCATAGAGGAAGGATTAAGCTTGTATATATGCACTTGTTTGTCTAATAGAAATTTGTTCTTTGGCTCATTTGGAAGTAAAAAGGGTGTTGGAATTAGATCATGGTTAGGTGCCCATGATGGGTTGACTCGACTCAGCCAAATCTAATTTTAAATGATAGGGAATAGTTTTAGGTAGTTGGGAAACCACCGAAAACTATTCGATGTATGTGTTTGGTTCATGATTGGAATTGAAATTAGAATTAGATTTGAAATAGATTGGAATGGGAATCAGAGTGGGCATATTCCTCGATGCCTTTGGTTCATTATTGGAATTGGAATAAGAAAATCAATTAAACAAAGAGATATTTTTGGAAAATCAAATTTTTAAGTAAACCTTGCAGAATGTGACTTGAATATTGGGAGAGAATTGAGTTTGGTTTTGGAGGATTAGGGCATTCCCATTCCACCCTGGAATGGGAATGGAACCCCCTTCCCAACCAAATGGCAAGAGTGGGAGTCACTCATTCTCATTCTCATTCCATTAGCCCAACTTCTCCCAATGAAATATATCCTAAGCTCTTCTTCCCCTTTGTGTATTTCTATGCATAAGAAAGATAGAAAGAAAAGAAAATAGAGAAACAACAAAAGTTGAGAAGAGTCTGCCATTGCTCTAGGAAGACATAGCACTTGCATTATGGCTAGAGAGAACTTTCTATTTTGTGATCATTCTCCGATCTAAGCAACCCTTAAGAGCAAGAACAGGATTGGTGATTCAACACAAAATTTTCCTTCATGTTTCCTTAAGGTATGCACTTGTTCTCTTTCCTTGCTTTCAATAGAATTAGATCAAGATTTTGGTTCTTTTCTGATTTTCGTTGCTCTCAAAATTGAGAATAAACTCGAGAATGGTGGCAAATTGGTTGTCAAAGAAAAGTGTGGCGGTATTGCTTGTCATCACCACACTCCTTTCTTTCATTCTCTTCATTTAGGGTTGGTTATAGGGAAGAGAAGAATATATATTGATTCTAGAAGTGGCTGAGGAGTGAATTCATCCATGTGGAGATGAATAAGAAAAAATCATCAAATTTCGCATCATTTGTCCCTTCTTTCTCTTCTGATCTATCTCAATTCAGTTTTGATCTCGTATTTCATCTGCAAGCTGTATATAAGAAGAGAAGGCATGTGGCTTAATCATGTGCTATGTTGCATGGATTAACTTACTTTCATACAACGACGTAAAATGGGAAAACACCATGGTAAGGCCTTTGGTGCAAGTAGCTAGCACATGGGCTTTAATCATTTTGAAGTTAAGAAAAAAGAAGATAAGAATCAAAAAGTTATAGGCAGTTGAGAGTTTGAACCTCTTTTAATCCATTTATTTCCAATTATATTTTTCTTATATTTTTTTATTGAAAATTCATAAAAAATGTAGAAAGATGGGATCAATATGTTCTTTTATAATTGCTGCATTTATGGTTTTATAATGGCTACATGCATTCTTATGCGTTTAAATTATGCTATGAGATAGAATCATGTATCAATTTGTACACCATTTTTGGTTCTTTTGTTAGTGAAAATGATTTTAAAAAATATTACATGAGTTATAAGATGAACCAAAACACACCATACAAGAGCACATGGGGGCCTATATGAAATATAACATGTAATTATAGGATTACTAGCATCCTTATTTCAAAAAAAGTATGGTTTATGTGCTGCTTAATTTAGTGTTGGATGGATAGGAACTTGTAAAGAATTATATACCAATTATTAAAATGATCAAATCTTTTTGGAAGGTAGCATGTGAGCTTGAATTGTTAGAGGAGAATTGGATCATGTTAAAGATTAGGCAAATCGCTGAGCTATCTTAGTTTTTAAATCTACACAGCACAAGCAACCTAGGCTTTGGCGCATGCAATAGAGATCCATGGTTGTGCAGAGTGCTCGATAGATTGATCAAATTGTGTTTAAAATAGAAGACAAACTAGTATAGAAAGAAAATGAAAGACTTAGTAAATGATTTTCCATCCTTTAGACTTATGCATGCCTACTGATGAGGATTGGGACATATCTCTATTTCTCAGACTTTAAATGCATGTTCCATGCTTGTAAATAGTTGGATGTTGGAACTCTTTATCTCTCTACATATTTAAGCAATCTAATTATATGCTCGATGTTTAAGCATGTTTGTTATTTATTATATAATCTTGAAACATACTTTGAAAATATTAATTAAGTGGGCGTTCTAAGATTGGTAGGATTAGTAGGCAGTGCTATGCAATAGAAATTCTTGATCAAGATGTCCAAATTTTGTGAAATGAAATCAGAATGACAACATTATATGGAAAGATAAATTTATAACATGTTGCATCGAGACAAGGTTAGGTTTCTTTGCTTTGGACAAGCTATACTTGTTTTATCTTTAGTTCATTATGAAAGAAATAGGCCCACCAAACAAGTTGATAAGGGTCATGTTAAGCTTGATAATCGTAAAATCCATAAAGTGATTTTGCTATTCATGCGTCGATTATTTTATATATTATAACAAGCATTCAATTATTTACGATGAAGTTGTGGCAAATAGCTTTAAGAAATCATGATGATAGTTAATAATATCAAATTGGATATTTATTAAGACATGTTGGCTGATTCAGACTAATTGGCATATCAAGTGTGGTTGAATAAAATTACTTCTTTTTAAATAAAAAATATTTTTATTTTTCAATGGGAGCCAGTGGAACCTCATGTATTACGACCATAACATCATCCAATAAATCAAAATAGTGGGACATTCATATTCAATACCGGATCCACCCATGTAGAGATGAAGAACAAATTGTCGAATACTGTATCCATACTTCCCTTCTTTCTCTTCCATTCTATCTCAGTCCAGTCTATCTTATATTTTATATGTGGCTCAAGCACATGCTAGGTTGTGTAGATTAACTTAATTTTTTACATGTAAAAAATGATGTGAAGTGGGAAAATACTATGATGAAGCCTATGGTGTAGTTAGCTATCACATGGGATTTAGTTATTCTGAAATTGAGAGCTTGAGCCTCACGAGGGTGCTCCATAATATTACTTTAGTATTTTTTCAATAAATTTTACTACAAGAAAGTTTAAAAAGAAGAGAATAAAAAAGGCATAAGCAGTTTACGCACATGACAAATGCACTTCTTTGACTCTGAGGTGTTAATGGTTTGAACCTCTCCCAATCCATTTATTTTCAATTATATTTTTCTTATATTTTCTATAGAAAATTCATAGAAAAATGTAGAAAGATGGGATTACTACGTTCTTTTATAATTGTTGTGTTTATGGGTTTATAATGGCTACATGCATTCTTATATGTTTAAATTTGTGCACCATCTTGGATAAGAGCTGGATGTGAGTACTTGATTAGGCATTATTAGGAAGTAAGCTAAGAAAGAACTTAGGCTAGGTGCATGTACATTAGTGGCATGTGGTTGCATCTAGGCTAAGATCCGCACAGTGGTATTAATTACATCATAGATAAAGACATACACTCTTTTTTTGATTAAAAAAAACATATGCTCTTCAACAAAGAGAAAACTACCGTAGCATGTAATTCATACTACATATGCTTTGATTGATCATTGAGGAAGGTGAGTGATTAAATCCCTGCATCCTCATTGTGTAAGTGTCTTGGGGCAAGATAATCAAAAGTAAACTCAATTGGTGCCTTATGTAACTTCTGAATATGTTTTCAAGGTAATAGGCCAATGTTCGTTCCTTTAGCAAGTTTCTGATGGTCATGAAATAATTAAGCATTATGGGGCATGTCTAGGAAAGTGGTTGGTCTGAAGCCAAGAGGTATAAGTGCAGAAGGAAGATTATTTTGTCTACATTCATCACATGTATTGACCGGTCGACCAGTCATATCACCTAATTGTGGCTATACATAATTGTTAAAAGATGGTGAGGCTAGAGAAGACAAGCATAACCTTGGAGGGATTAGATATGCTTAGACTGATGTAACAAAATGAATATGGGGTATAGCAAGACATTTTTCCTTGGAGATTAGAAGCGATTATATTATCCCTAACAAGTGTATGGTATAGAGCTCTCAAATGTTAAGCTACCAAGTGTAGGCATGCTTGCAGGTTGCATGGCCCATGCGCTGGTATGAAAATCCTAGAGTAGATGAATGTCGAGGACTCTCTTTGAGCAATGTTAGACTTATCACGTGCGAGTTGGAGATGTTAGAATTGGGTCATGGTTGGGCACCCATGATAGGCTAACACAACTCAACTTAATCTAATTTCAAATGAGGTGGGTGGAAACCATTCATCGTACTTAAGACTCTTCCTTCCCTTTTTGTATTTGTGCGTGTGAGAAAGATAGAAAGAAGAGAAGGAAACAGACAAAAAGGAAAAAAAAAAAAAAGGACTGAGAAGAGTCTGCCATTGCTCTAGGGAGGCACGGTACTTCTGCTGTGGCCAGAGAGAACTATTCATTCTTGTGATGGTTTTCTGATTTGACCAATCCATGAGAGCAAGAACAGGACAAGTGATTCAACTCAAAGTTTTTTTTTACATTTCTGCCATCTACGTACTTTCCTTGTTCTCTTTTTCTTCCTTTCAGTGGGAAAACTATGGATGAAATTCCATCATAATATTAGCACTTTGCTTGCTGGGTGAGATGACTGCCCATGATTATGCACCATATATTGAGAATGCAAATTATGGTTCATATTTCTCCTCTATTTTCATCCTCAATATGATGGGATTCTCCCACTCAATTCCCAAATTTTCAGAAAAAAATTAGTAATTAAAGTAATGGGATCTTATTATAGAAGGTTTAATAAGATTGCACCTCAAGTTTCATTGTTTAAAAATTACACCTCAAGTTTCATTGTTTAAAAATTTACATGGAGTGGACATTGTTGATCCATGCTGACAAGTCGGTAAGTGTAGGGAAGGTATGCAATCACTGTTGTTTTCTAGTCTAAGTTTAGCTTTTTCAAATTGATGGTTTAGATTGCTGATACCAGTACTATTTGAGCAGGTGAAGGCAGATAAAATTACTGTAAGGACATGTTTTGATGGACCTGTCTGCTCTCCAAGAACACCAATATTTGATCAGGAGACCTCTAATTCTTTGGTATGCATTTATTCTGTGGAAGTCTAAATTCACACTTGTGCTGACACAGACTCAAAGCTAAGAATATTCTTTACATGGTTGACATGTTATATTTCATCTTCTTTACTGATTTGATTTTTCATTAATTGTGTTCTAATATTCCTCCAATCATTACTCTTGTACTTTGTTAAATTCTGCAAATTATGTAGGATTATAGCTCTGCAGAATTAGTAACGTCTGATTATGGTAGTCCTGATGAAATGTTCCTCAAGGACTTCAATCCTTGTTTGACCCCATGCTTTTCAAAGACAAAGTCTAAGGTAAGAAAGCTTGTGAAAGTTGTAGATCAAGGACTTTGTTCTCATCAGTTTCTGAACCATGATTTCCTAACTTGCTAGGAATACAATGAGATGCTGGGTTATGAATCGCCTGATGAGGACAGATACAAGGCCCTGTTGAGCCCAGATATGTTTTCTAGCTCTCGTAGTGGAATACTGTCAAGAAGTTCCGAACATTGCCAGAGGCCTAACTTAGTCAGCAGCACTGCAAGAAAAATATACAAATCAGATGAAAACAAATGGTCAACTACAAAGCCAACATCCCAAAATCTTTTCTGAAGTTGACTGTCCCTGCAGCTTGAGTTAACGTCTGCAGTCTTTATGTTATCATTTTTTTCCCCTTTTCTCCTTGCCTGTATTTGAGATTTGCCTGTACTGTCAAGAGTTCGATGCTTAATCTTGTGTACTGTGTATTGCATGGCCAGACTATAAGAAAGAGAAGTACTTAATTGTTCTTAAATACATGGGAAGTAATGCAAGTTATGAATTCAAAGCCATGCTGATATTTGCTTATAATTTGTATCATTAAAACCGAGATTTGAAGTCTCGCCTGTGGTGCCCAGGTGCTGGTATTGTTCAGGCATCAGGTTGGTGTGAACAGAACCATCTAGACACTCGGGAATGCTTTGGCATCAGTGTACATATTGGGATGCCAATGCTTTATTTTGTATTTTTATTTGTTTTGGTATATATATATATATATATATATATATATATATATATATATATATATATATATATATATATATATATTAAATTAGGGTTAGATGAGGTTTTTGAGTCTATGATTGGATCTATGATATCAGTTTTGTTTCTTACAATAATTTAAAAATCTTCTGTTTCCTTAGATTTCTTATGGGGTTTTAATTTTAGCTCAATTATTCTCTGGAAATATAGTCATAAATATTTTAAAATATTATTTACTATTTTTAATTAGTTTTTATTAAAATTTTTAGGTGAACTCTACATGTGCCTGATACCAAGATAGGTTGGTATCTTTAATTTGTGTTGTTCAATATTGAAGTCCTTGAGAATTTTTAAAGAACTATATTGGATATATTGACTTATAAACAAGTTGTTCGATATTGAAATGGAACTCCTTGAGAATTCTTAAAGAACTATATTGGATATATTGACTTAGAAACAATTAAAATGGTACGATAATATCTACTGATTTAGAAAATAAGATTAGTTACCCTAGGTCTCTATTGCAATTGCTGAGGATCATAAAGAGAAGAAAGGAAGAAGATGAATAGCTTTGTGTTCTTTAATGTTGCAATTAAGTTGCAATTGTCGTTGCTTATGTTATGCACCACTTGAATAGCTTTGGATTTATATCACCTTGGTTTTTCTAGTATATTCACTTCTGTTTTATTGGAAGCTTTAAAATCCTTTCAAAGTTCCTCCCTTTGCAGCTGATGACTCGTGCTTCTATGAAAGGCTAGTGCTTCTATGAATGGATCATTACATGATGGTTTGCTGTTTAGTGGAGAATCAAGTGGAAGATCAAAATAACATATCAAATTTTACGAGGAATTTTGTGAATTTTATAAAAATTCAGCCAATAAGGTATTTTGGCATCAAAGAAGAAGCACACATTATGATGACAACAATGCAATCTGTTTTTCATACTTCATGTTGGGAGGAGGGTAAGATCAAGGCATTCATTATTGACTGGTTATCATTTAAGACCGTCAACTAGAACAAATCGCTTGGTTAGAATTACAGTTTGCTTGAGGTTAGATGAATCTTTTCATATAATAAAAGCTAATGATGCACCTCAGCATAGGATCAACCCTTCACAAGCGCAGTTCTTCAGATCACATAAAGTACTAAAAAAATAGCCGAAAGGTAGCTAGAATAAAATGATCAAGCTGGGATACCATCATATAAGTCATTTGAATTGCTTGTTTAAGAAGTTGGCGGATAAGAGAATATTCAATATGGTCAAAGAAGGGTAGAAATCATGTTGAGAAAATAAGATACATGATGCTTGAAAGCGATGCAAAAGTAATCCATCGGGACTTCCCTGGTACGCAAACTCATAATTTTTTTTTTTTATTTGTTGGATAACAACAAGGAAGGCTTTTTAAAAGAATGTATTTTGGGCTGCTCGTTGACCAGTATATCAGTATTTGGGTGATGTTATGTTCTTTCAATAACCTACCTCCCAGCTATATTTGATATGCCATTGTTATTAATCTGATTGTTATTACTGTATCTTTCATGCGCTTGCATTTATCAATAATTATTGCATTTGGAAGACATCTCGACATACATGATAGTCATGCAATGGTTTCATTTGAAAGTAGACCACATCCCATAAAATAGACCCATTGTATTGATTGAAATAGCATGATAATCTAGTAAACTTTGTGTAACCCCACAAATATAAGTTATTTTGTCTTCTAGAGGAGTCATATGCTTTCTCTTCCAAGTTGTAATGCAAATTAACATGATTGGAGAAGCTTGTATAAAAAATATGGCAATGTTAATACAACAAAATACCAAAGACCATCTCCTCAAAACCTATAGAACTTCAAGCAATGTCAGATACGACGCTTGAAGCTATTTCTGGTTCGGATCCATAGCTTCTTATTATAATTATCTTTCATTCAACAGTTTTTCTTTCAATGTTCCCCAAAAAAGAGATGAAGTATGGATAGATGAACATAATGTTTGAAATAATTCTTAAAAAAGAAAGTAATGTTTGAAATCAAAGCTCAACTTCGGCATACACACCCACGGGAGGTCCAACTAACTACAATCGAAAACAAAATTCTTGATGAAAAAACAATCATCCCCAAAAAGTTTAATTTTGTCATAAAAAATTTTGGTGATGAAAAATTATTATAATGCTTGCCATGAAACGTGCATTGTTAAAAAAGTAGGGTGATGATAGAAATATTTCGTCACCAAATATATATTAATTATAATAAATATATATATATATCATTAAATGGTAAAATATTTGGTGGCGATTTGTTCCATCATAAGAAATTGAAAATGTTGTCACAATTAGATCTGATCATTTGACGGGTGGTTTGCACGGCCCATCCAAGCTTGACCCGTCTAAAACAGGCTTGGGCCATAATATTCAGCCCGACAAGTCAGGCTGGGCCTAAACATCAAACCCGATTGGTAAAATGGACTGGGCTCAAGTTTATGTTGACCCAACCTTGGACCCGATCGGAATCTATATACCAACCACCCCTAGGATCCCTCTTCTTCATCTTGGGAGTGTGCTTGGTTTTGTCCCGACATCCCTGCTTCCTCCTCATCCGCCCTCACATTGTCACCACTGCTCCTTATTGCCTGCTCGCATGGTCCGGTCCCCCCCATCGACCATCACCTCCTTGTGTTGTCATAGTCTCCCCATCTCGCCTCCTTCCTAGTGTCCCCACCTCCTCCTCAACCCTCATGTTGTCTGGTCCTCCTCCTCGGCCCTTGTCGCCTTCCTGCTGCCTCGCCGCCTCCTCATTGCATCCTCCCTATCTCCCTAGTCCACACTTTCTCCTTGAGTCCTCCCCATCTTCTGGCCTTCTGGCCTTCTCCATGCCACCTCCTTGTGGTTGCCCTACCACCTCCTCCCCATCGTCGCCTCCTTTTGGTTGTCCTTCATCATCATCAAGTTCAAAATCATGATAATGAGAAAAAACTATAATTTTATAATTTAGCTAAATTGGTATATAGAAAATGAAAATAGTTATATAATAGGATTTAATCATTATCATCCTTGATACATTGATCAAAAGGATACTGTTAAAATGTTTAGAAAAATTAAAAATCATGATTTTAGAATTTGTTTTCACAAATGTAACATACTCGATGATAACAATAACTACTAGCCAATAATTTATAAATAAAATCAGGATGATTATAAAAGAAAGTACTTTTATAATTCAGCTAAATCAATATATATAAAATAAAAAAGTTACATCATATGATCTATATCACGATCATCCTCAATACATTGATCCTTTCTCCCATCAGTTATAATATTCTATCATTATTTCAGCATCTTTATCATATCTTCATGAATCAAATCATCATCATGGGCTTGCCCTTTATTAGTTTATACAATACTGATCTCAATAATGTAAGGATCAACATCTAACCCATATATTTAATGGTTGTCCTACATCATTGTCAACCCGAATAGTCCTACTACTATTAAATGATTCATCCTCTTTGGTCCACCTAATCATGGGGATTTGACATTTTTTCGGTATTTGAAGTGATGTTTTGGACCTCTGAAACATCTCATGGATGTCTAAATTAAAATTTCTACATGACTTTCCACTTCTTCCCTAACTTATATCATCCATATAAAAAAATTAATTTGCTTGTGTTGATAATATGAATGAATCATTGCCATACCAATGAGCACTTAAGTTGACACTTATGAAGTTAACATCCTTCTATGATATTGTCTTTTCAGTACAAGTATTTAATCATTTGCATTTAAATAAGATAACACGATTGTCCTTGATAAATTCAAATTTAATAATATCAAATTGCGATACTATAAAAATCAATCAGTTAGTTATTATGAAAATCTTCAACTATCATACCACTATTTTGATAATTACAACAATTATCATGATATTTAGTGTGAAATCTAACTCCATTAATCACTACAAGAATCCAGATTATTAGTGACGGCTAGTTGCTGTCGCTAATAGTCTACATACCATCGCTAATAACCTGATCATCGCTAATTTCGTCGTAATAGCCAATCTAAAAAAAATATGATCGTTAAATATCCTTATTAGTGATCAAAATCCTAGCCATCGCTAATAAGATTATTAGCGATGAAAAAATTTCATCATTAATTATTTTTTAATTTTTAAATTAAATTTTTTTAAAAAAATAAAAAAATATTGGCAATGATATTTACCGTATCGCTAATTTCATCTTTAATTTTTTTTTAATTTTTAAATTAAATAATTTTTAAAAAAATATTAGCGATGGTATTATCATCGCTAATGTCATCCCTAATAAATATTAGTGACGGTATTTTCCATCGTTAATATCATCGCTAATAATTAATTTTATTTTTTTAAAAAAATTAATAATAATATTTTTTAAAATCTATTTTAATTAATCACAATGAATTATGGTTCCTAATACCTGATACTAAAGATAATATGACAATCAAAAATTAAAAAACTAATTATATTATATTAAAAATATAAATTATATAATTTTTTTATAAGCAATATAAAAAAATACAATACATAAAAAAAAATCAGATCCGATCCTCATCATCGTCCGCCTCCTCCTCTTGCTTCTCTCCAGCAGCTGGTGGATGAGAGTCGGATGTCCCGACATCCTATAACAAAAAAATAAAATAATATTAGTAAGTTTTGATACAGATGTGTATCTTTCGATATGGAAGTGTATCTTTCGATATACTTCTTCGGTTCATAAACTGATTGTTCCTACATATTTCATTCGGTAATATGGAGCTATAGGAACATTCGGTCTATCGATTGGACGGTTAGATTAAATTTTTAGCTCCTAGATCTCCTTTCTGGATTCAAATCTAAATATATGAAGCTTCTAAATATAAAAACTTAAAACAAGTAAAAGGATTTAGTAATATAATTTCTTGATGTGATGGCTAAGATGATGAGTCCAATTGATCGCATAGCTGCGGATCCTGGAGAAGCTCCATGACCGTATCGTGGATGGCATCTAGGAGTCTCTAAGGTTACTGGCTTTGAATAACTAAAGTATTAGAGTTTACCATATGGCATGTGTGCCACAGAACCATGTGAGCTGGCTGCATAAGAGCTCTCTCCTCTATTGCTCCCTCTTCGGCTGTGATGGCTCCGACCCTAGGAAGATATGATCTATAATTTCTGAAAATAAAAATAACTATGCATCAAATTGTATTAACTGTATATCAGAATAAAATAACTATGTATCATATTTATTTAACTTTATACCATGATACCTTAACTTTATACCATGTTCATAAAAGTAACGTGCATAATTTATGACTAAAGAAAAAATGAGCAATATTAGTCTGAAATATGAATAAAAAAAAGATATATGGCTGCATCAATAGGATACTTTTGCCCAGATCTTGATGATGTATGATTTTAGTTTCCTTTCGAGCATCCTAGTTTCTGCAGGAAGTAGTTCTTCTTCGATGAAAGACAATTTATCACAAGTATTTGTCATCCGATGGAGTTTGACATCTATCTTTGTAGCCATGCAGACCAACACATTATTATGTATTGCTGGATGAGAATCATTTTTATGCTGATACATTGCAGATGCTAACTAACAATCTTACATAACATCTGATCTCTCTGATGAAGGATCGACATCGATTGACAGGTTTAGGGATAGGTCTACTATGGTGCATCATCTGCTGCAGATCAAGGACAACGTTACTAGAGGCATCAAGTTGATCTAATAAAAATAAATAGACATTCAGGCAAGTGGAGCCCTAGTCCATGATTTTCTATAAGTCCAGTCTATGATTTCTTAGACTTATAGAATTTCAAGAAAATTACTATTTATGGGGGGTGTTTAAAGGAAGACAAGTTCTAGTCCATAGTGTACCAGCAAGTTGCTACTCCAGGGCTAATGACCTCCCAAAGGGAGAAAAAAAGATGTAGAACTCCGAACATGTAGAAGAAGAGATTAGTTCTTATTGCGTAAAATCTTCTGTTATCCTCGAAAATGGCAAGCAAAATCCATCAGCACCCATTAGATTTTAGACACCATATGGGAACAAGAAAAAGAACCCATAGCAATCTGTGGAGCCATTTCTTTCAATATTTATTAATTAAATTTGAATCATCATCAGAGAAAATAAGAAGGCAACTATAAGAATATGGCAAGTAAAATCTATCGGTACTTATTAGCTTTAAGACATCATATGGATAGAAGAAAAAGAGATCAGTCCCTTCAATATCCATTTAGTTTGGATCATCATCAGAAAAAAATAAAAAGGCAACTATATGAATATAGCAACCAAAATCTATTGGCACCCATCAGCTTTAAGACATCATATGGGAAGAAGAAAAAAAGACCAGTCCCTTTAATATCCATTTAATTTGGATCATCATCGGAGAAAATAAGAAGGCAACCATAAGAATATTGCAACCAAAATCCATCGGCACTCATCAGCTTTAAGACATCATATGGAAGAAGAAAAAGAGGCCAGTCCCTTCAATATCCATTTAGTTTGGATCATGATCAGGAAAAATAGGAAGGCAACCCCAAGAATATAGCAACCAAAATCCATTGGTACCCATCAGCTTTAAGACACCATATGGGAAAAAGAAAAAGGGATCATAACATAACTCCAAGTCTCGTGCATCTAATTGATGCAGCCCCTGTCGTCGCTAATGCTCACAATAGTAGATGCGCTAGCATGGGGATGAGGCCGCAGGGTCGGGGCCATGGGCTGGGGGTTATGGGGCAGGGGTCGCGTAGTCAGATCGACGGGGATGGGGCCACAGGGAGATCGATGGGGCAGGGACTGTAGGGTTTGATCAGTGGGGTTGAGGTGGCCGCAAGTGAGGCGAGGTCAGGGTAGCTGGCTCGAGGCCATGGCGTAGGAAGTACCGATGGGGTTGGGACGGTCGCAGATGAGGTGGGGCTGGGGCGGTGGGTTTGGGGCCGCAGCATAGGAGGCACTGGTGGGATCAGGGTAGCTGGCTCAGGGTCGCAATGTAGGAGGCTCCGACGAGGTCGAGGCAGCCATGGGTGAGGCGGGGCCTAGGCGGTGGGCTTGACACCGCGGTGTAGGAGGCGTCGGTAGGCTCAGGCTGGCCGTGAGCGAGGCGGGGCTAGGGCGGCTGGCTTGAGGCAGCGATGTAGGAGGCAGTGGGGTCGGGGCAATCATGGATGAGGTGGGGCTGGGGCGGCAGGCTTTGAGCCATGACGTAGGAGGCACCGACGGGGTTGGGATGCTGGGAAGGAGGACGTGCGACAAGTGGGTTAACGTCAGGAAGGACACACCGGGGAGGGGGTCACCGTCTGTCAGAAGGAGGCATCGGTGAGATGGAGAAAGGTCAGGAAGGAGGAGAACGAGAGGAGATTCATGGAAAGGAGGAGAACGAGTGCAGAACTTTTTTTTCCCTCCGTCAGGCTAGGAGTGTTTTTAAGCCAGACTATTACCGATGGCCATGGCTGTCGGTAATGCGATCGGTAAAACTCCATTTTATGTGCCAGGATATTAGCGACGGTTGTTTCCATCACTAATACCCATCCGTCGTTGCTAATACTACTAAATTTTTTTAAATATTAAATATTAATATTAATTTTTTTTAAAATTTTTAAAATAATATTTTTTTAAAATTTATTAGCAGCAGTAAATTATTTCATCGCTACTACCGTCGCTAATACTATTAATTTTTCTTAATATTAAATTTTAATATTAAATTTTTTTCTCCTTGGTCATTTTTTGGGTGGTTAAAAATTATTATTGAATTTTATTAAATTTTTAAGCTTAATTAATTTATGGATCAAACCTTAATTGATTTAAATTAGATTTAACTTAATTAAGTTTGACTTAATTTGAGGCTAATTAGGTTTTATAAATCAAGTAAAATTTGGATTCAAAGTCTAATTGAATTAGGTTTGACAAGATTTCGAATTGGATTCAAATCGAATTCGAATTGGATTCAAATTAAATCATGGATCAAGTTCTAATTGATTTAAATCAGATTTAATTTAATTAGGCTTAATTTAATTTGAGACTAATTAGATTTTATAATCCAAGTAGGACTTAGATTCAAAGCTTAATTAAATTAGGTTTGACATAATTTCGAATTGGATTCGAATCGGATTCGAATTAGATTTAAATTGAATAATAGATTAAGTCTTAATTAACTTAAATCAAATTTAATTTAATTAGAATTAAATTAATTTGAGGCTAATTAGATTTTATAATTCAAGTAGGACTTAGATTCAAAATCTAATTGAATTAGGTTTGATAGAATTTTAAATTGTATTCGAAATGAATTCGAATTAGATTCGAATTAAATCATGGATCAAGTCTTAATTAACTTAAATCAAATTTAATTTAATTAGATTTTACTTAATTTGAGATTAATTGAGTTTTAATATTTCAAGTAGGACTTAGATTCAAAGTCTAATTGAATTAGGTTTGACAGAATTTCGAATTGGATTCAAATCAGATTCGAACTGGATTTGAATCGAATCATAAATCAAATCTTAATTGATTTAAATTAGATTTAATTTAAGTAGGCTTAACTTAATTTGAGGCTAATTGAATTTTATAATCCAAGTAGGACTTAGATTCAAAGCCTAATTGAATTAGGTTTGATAGGATTTTGAATTGGATTCTAATCGGATTCGAATTGAATGTAAATTAAAAATTATTTTTTTAATTAATTTAAATCAAATTAAATTTATTTAGACTTAACTTAATTTGAGAGTAACTAGATTTTATAATTCAATTAGGATTTGGGTTCAAATTCTAACTGAATTATATTAGACATGATTTCGAATTGGATTCGAATCAGATTCGAATTAGATTCGAATTGAATCTAAATTAAAAATTATTTTCTCATAATTAATTTAAATAATATTAAATTTAATAAGATTTAACTTAATTTTAAGGTAATTAGGTTTTATAATCCAAGTAGGATTTAGATTCAAAGTCTAATTAAATTAGATTTGATAGGATTTCGAATTAGTTTTGAATCGGATTCGAATTAGATTCGAATTGAATCCAAATTAAAAATTATTTTTTTAATTAATTTTAATCAAATTTAATTTAATTAATCTTAACTTAATTTGAGATTAATTAGATTTTATAGCCTAAGTAAGATTTGGATTCAAAGTCTAATTGAATTAAGATTGATAGGATTTCGAATTGGATTCGAATCGGATTTGAATTGGATTCGAATTGAGCTCAGATAATTTTTTAAATTATTAGTGATAGAAAAATATCATCATTGCTAATTTCACTAATAATAATATTTTTTTTAAAAAATATTTTTTTAAATTATTATTTAGATTTTTTAAAAAAATATTAGTGATGGTAATATTTTTATCGCTAATATCTCCAATTCACCATTGCTAATAATTATTTTATATTTAAATATTATATAAAAATTTAAAAAATTTAAATACTTTTAGTGATAACTTTTGTCATCGTTAATAATTAACTGTCATTGCTAATAATTAAACTGTCGTCGCTAATAGTATTAGCGATGAACAATATTTTTGATCGATTTTGTGGTGGCTAAAAGATGTTGTTAGCGATGAAATTTTTTTCTGTCTCTAATACCGTCACTAATATTCAATATTCTTGTAGTGAATAATACATTCTATATAGCATCTCACACGACTATCGGAACCACATGTTGATGCACATAATTTATCTGTAATTTTTGGTGATCTTTGATGATATAAGAACAACATCTATAATATAGAAAATATAAGTTATTAGCCAATATAAATTGGTCATTTTATTATATTTACATCATAAGAAATAACACTTATATATTAGTTAAAATTGTTATTATGCAAGTACACATAAATGAATATATAAAAAAATTTCTTTCTTAGTACATGCCTCTAATTACTTACAATTATTTAGCACATACTATCGAGCTATATTAAATTTTTCTGCTACTAGATCATTATATTTTACTGCTCCAAATGGATGAACCTTTTGTTAGAAAACAGACAACCTACTCTCCTACTCCCCATGATTTTTATCACATTTTGCTCTTCCTGATTGAACTTTATCTCAATACCAGTGGCTAGATAGAGTAAAATATCAAATATTCATTTACAATATAAGCCGATGAAATTCAACCTTTTGGTTCGACTTTATTACTTGCATATCTCTTAACTATATTGCTTTAATGAATCAATTGTTTGCGCTATGTAAGATAGGATACCAATTGGGGGTTGGTGGGTTGGTGTATTAGAACTAGAGTATGCCTTAGAAGCTATTTGAATATCCATCATAAAATATTATTAAGATGTCATGGCTATATCCTTTTGGCACATAATTATAAATAGTATAGGGTATAAGTAACACATTTGTCTGAAAGTCATAAAAGAATCCACAAGGGTTTAATCAAGTCAACAAGTGGTCTCCACAACAAGTATTGGATATTCCTATGTATTTAAAATAATGGATGAGGGTCAGCATTGTACCTATAAGGTTATTAAAGTGGGTAGTGATTGCATAGAGTTCCTCCTTCATTAAGATAAGACCTCATAATAATACCCGTGTGTGTCATCATATTTAATAATCAACATTGGCAATTAACCTCACAAAATAATATTAGGATAAATATGTTAACTAGGTACAAAACTTACTATGGTGGTTTGACTTGAAGGATAGGATGTCTTGCTATATTTTGGAAGTCAATAAATTTGAGGCCAAATACTTGTATTGGAAATAATACCCTGGACTTTGTCCTTGATAGTGAGCATAATTGTATATGAGGTCCAAATGTGGGTGAAGGTCTATGAAAACTATTATAATTGCATATAACCTATATTAGAACAAAGATATAGTGAAACGTATAAGACTCGAGGCTGGAGCAGTAACATAAAAGGTTTTGGAAATAACTATTTTCATAAAATTATTATGATTAAAAATTAATTATTATTTTAAAAGGATTTTAGGAAAATAGTTTTCATAAAGAGATGTTGAATATAATTTAGGGTTCTAATAAGCTACGACATCGTAAGACTAAGTGTTTGACAGGGCAATACTGAATGGTCATATAAGGATATTGAAATGATGGTGATTGAATTAGTAGATGTAGGTGCATGAACACAAAGGCTTATTAGTTTCATCCCACTCACCAAAAAGTTTAGTAATACATTATGGGTTTTATATCTCTATACTGGACCATGTTGCTTATGTGTATCTAGCCAAATTTGAAGCAGCAAGTTTTTGATGAACGAGAACCTAAGTTGACCAAACACATTAATATATCCAGCGTGTATCATGTCTCTAGGTCAATTGAAATAAGATTTTAATTGATTATTCTATCATAGATTGGATCAAGGAAGTTCTAAATTTAATTGGAGAAGAAATTGTGCAAGAAATAGTCACAGTATAGTGATTGGGCTAGGTCAGATCATGATTGACCATAGAGTAGACCATAGGTCCACTAAGATGGGATTCTAGTGGAAGTGGCCACTATTCAAATGGAGGTGGCCAACCAAGAATGGCCACTTGTATCCTTGCTTGTTATGCTACCTAGATGGTGTACTTCCATTAGGGGTGAGTGCATCTTGAAACAATTGCCTTTAGAAGGCTAGTGCTTTTTAGCTTTTTTTTCTGGAGTCAAATAAGGACTCCTTGGGGGCAACAGGGATACAAGCACCACCACCATCTCCTCCTCTCTTGACAAGGTCTGATTGGAAATTTTAAGGTGCTTAGCATAGAAAACCTAGTGTCTTTTCTCTTATACAAATAATGGAGGAGCCTTAGGGTTTATTCACTCCAATTCCCACAACCCATAAAGACAGAGGTGGGGGTGCAGTTGTAGGGAAGGTTAGGGTTTTTCTTTTTAAGAACAGAAAGGTAGTGAGAGAGAGAGAAGACTTATGAGATAAGTCCTTCTTTCAGTGCATCACCTTAGCCTACCATTGCTAAAGGTTTAGAACTACGCGATTCTTTAGATAGGCAAATAAATAAAATAGTTGTGGGTAGTAATTCTTAGAAGGTTGTATACTTTGTAGCCTCAATATTTTCTAGAAAATATATATTTCTTTTACTATGCATGTATTGGTGCCAAGCTTTGCTCACACCGCCCATGATGTAACAGGCATGCCAAGAAATTAAACTTATTCGATAAGTTAATGGCAGAAGGATGATGGGTGTGCAGGCATGCCATTAGCATTACATCGATTAGAAGATGATAATTTTAGTGAGAATGCGAGAGTAACATGGGTCCATATGCCTTGATCTTCAAAGATTTTCACCACCGCCATATCACTCTTTAAAGATAGATCTTAATAGGTATGGGGGTATAGCATTAGGCTATGGTAGTAGAAACCTAAATTATGTCTACTCCTAAAGTAGAGTCCTACTAATAGATTAAAAGCTAAGATAAGATAATATGCATTGATTTGAATATCAAAGGGTTCCTTTTATAGAGTACAAATCTATTATTTATACTAAAATATAGTAATTGGCTACTATAATAGTTGCTGTCCATGCAAGGCCTCTACTCTTAGTGATTTTGATAATGAATGCTAGTTACCTTTCTATTACTACATGATAATTAAGATGGCCATTTTGCACCAACTGTCAGATTGATATTCATATTTTTTCAGCCTTAGCCTATCATTAAACTTTCTATGGCCCATCTTGACATGAATTACGTTAGTCATCCCTCCTTCATTGTCTTACAACATGGTCTTCAGTATTTGAAGATATTATCGAGACTAATGCAATCAGTGTTCATACAATACTCACTAATCATGATCTATTCTTTTTATTGGCTATTCGTATGATCACATTAGTTCCTTCGCTCAATGCCTGAGAGTCTTGTCTAGTTCTACTTCAGAGTTGCGACATATATAGTAATGGTTGGATGTTAAGATATAGTATAAATAATGTCACCCACATCCTATTAGCCATCAATTAGGTGGGTAATTGGATGTACTAGATGCCACATCCACTGTCGTGGGTGTGATGTTCTAAAGTTCGAAACAATATCTTTTGGAATTTTTGCACTTCCATCGTAACCCCTATTGATATGTATAATGTTATTTTAAGAATTGTCAATATAGCTTAACAAGATGTATTATCCTTTAGAGTATACCACTTCCCAAAGCACTATAAATAATTGGAGCCCTTTTAGGACAAGATGTCATGCAACACTAAAACCTTTTTAAAGATCCTAAAGGATTTGTCTTCTATTGTCACTTAGTAGTTTTTGTCCTTTTGCCTTCTTCAAGCTTTTTTTATCTCAATAATAAGATGAGCCAAGATCCTAGTTCCCTTCATGCTCTTGCTAGTGAAAAAAGAGAAATTAAAGCACTCTGGGGTTTTGCAATCGATAGTGCTCAGGTAATGATCCAAAAATCTTATGGCTTTGTTTGCTAGTTCCATCTTCAAATTTCTAATTTCTCAATCTATTCCTTCTATTTTTCTACCTCATCCTAAGAAAACTTTCCTTTATGAAATATTGGAGTTTAAAACCTTAGTCTAGAAAAATCCCAACCGCCATTTGCCATGACCACTCTAGTGTGGCCTCTTGAACTAATGGCTTGATCATATCTCCTAGAAGAAATCATCTGTTTGTGAGAAGAATGGCCTCTTTGACATCTTGACATTTTTTTGCTCTCCTCCTAGAGCTAATCGACCATTACTCTTTCTCATTTTGTACTTTTGGTCCCTCTCAATCAACAACTTTCATCTTAATCACAGTATGGCCGGTCTAAGTCTTTTAATGCGAACACTCCTGTTCGCATCCCAACAATAATTTTAGCCTACTGCTAAACAAATATATTAGTTAAGACTACTATGTTAGACGATTCTCATTGTATTGGATCAACCTCACATCAAAAGTATGTTGCATTTTTCCTACTTTAGGTCTATGGGCATCTTTTCTATTCTTGGTCATTCTAAATGGTCAAGGCATATATTAGGTTAACCATGACCCTTGTATAAGACCATCCAATAGCCCTAGCTCCTCTTGTTTTAGCTTATCACTATCGAGGCCTTAGAGAAGTCATCTCTAGGTATCAGTCATGTGAAGGTCCTTTTTGGATGCTCTAGATATAGTTATGTATATTTTCCAGAGATCTAGCCTTCTATGCCTGATGAGATTAATATTATTCCTATTGACTGCTAATGTATTTGCTTAGACATCCTCTATTTTTCTTTTCAGATTACTTCCATTTATTTTTTGAAGGCCCTTCTCATAGAGGCATAAACTTTATATTTTCTTTCCTCTATTCTCCAAAACCTACCTAGTTGGTATTTCTCGAGGCTGATACGTTCTCAGTTGAAAGCAAAGCTTTCCAACTTCTTTAAAGAGAATTCTTGGTTCCAAAGGATCTCTATGTCAGCTCGATCATTGAGAAATCAGTCAATACAACTCCCCTAACTTACTCATCAGTTTAGATTGATTCAAGGTACCATCCATCTCCCTTATACTCCTTGAACATGTTGCCTTATTGATCAGCTTCTTATTTTTGAGCCATATGAAATTGCATTGTGGACTTTTTCTATGACTAGCTATGCATGGATTATTACTTCATCCCTCTTGACCTTCGACCTAGCATCACTAGAGAATTTCTAAGCTGATGGGATGTTCACATAACCAATATTCAGTATGAGAATGTCTCTATAATCCTAGATTGTATCGACGTCAGTGCCCCTCTTAACTCCGCATCTACTGCACACTCAGCTTTGTAGCCAATTATTAATAAGTCTTCAATACCTACAAGTGAGATCTCAACCTCAATTAAGAGCAAACGTATATGTATCTTTCTAACAGAATGTAGTAGATCCATTTAAGTATAATTGTTTCTAGATGATTCTCATCTATATTGCTCATTTAATTCCTCTTGTTCCATCGATGTCAAAGATTAAAGCTTTTGCTCCAAGAGGACAAAGGCGATTGGTTCACAAGACTAGGCCCACTCCTCTTTGATGAAATGGTAGAATAAAGATGCCCAATTGTAGCATGTGGGGTTGTATTTTCCAAGCTTGCTATAGTATTGGATATCACCAAATATCTGAAGAGGAATCATTAGATGTTTCCACTGATATAGCAAACCAATTGTAGGTCGAACTTTTAGAACATTTGGCTCCATTGACCTCCTCCTTAATTTCTTCTTCTGACCACCCCCAAGAGCTGCAATACTAGGGCAATCTTCTATGCTTGTGACTGATGTAGATGGCACTTCTCGAACTCATAAGTTCAAGCTACTTTTTACCTAACTATTTGCATCTTCATGAGTACCGTTATCTTGCTCCTCAACTACCAACCATGAGGTATTACTTAATTACTGTTAGAATAATATTTTTTTTCATTCACTAACTAAAATTTTTATAGTAGCGACTTAGTAATCTCTCAGTCTTCTAGTTTGTGGCTATTTCTAAAGCCATGTTATTAGACTAATTGGCTGATGCTCATATAAGCCACTCATCACCATACGGTGTTGTAGAAGTGAGGATGGCTGAGAAATTGCTATGGTGCATTCTCATGCTATTGATCGATGAGCTAGTTTCTTTAGAGAGCACAGCTAGATTTTTAAATATAATTTCAATCTTTTAGCATTTGGCCCACCTCTCAATAGACTAAGCAGATGATGTTAGATATAGGCTGGCCAATATTTATGAAATTTGTTGTCCACTATCAATTTGACCGAGGAAGTAGATACAATAACTACTTGCACCAATAAATTAGAGGTCAAGGTCAGTTTCTTGGAAGAAAAAATTAGGCCTATTTTATATGCGTACATATTGGTTAAAGATAAATCATGTACTCACAAGAACTTGATTGTATCTCATAAAGCAGAACTAACCAATGTCTACTAAAAAGTACAACTCCTGAAGGAAGAACAAGTGAAGCATGAGCATAATAGTAAAAAAAAAATTTAACCATGGATGCAACTCAAAAATAACAATAGGCTTGCAAGTCTTAACTTCTTCCTCTCTTTGATGGTATGGTTGGCTTTAAGCTGATGTCGCAAGCTCTTTACAATAAGTGAGAAAGATTAAAAAGAGTTGCTAGAGTTCTCTTGATAAGAGTAAGACATTACTTATTTGTATCGATCTCTTGGTCGAAACTTAATGGAATGTACATACATACATACATGTATACATACATATACATAGACACACACAACACATACATATACATATACATACATACATACATATATATATATACATACATACATATGTCTATATACATACATACATACATATACATGTACATATACATACATACATATATATACATATACATATATATTTATACATACATACATAGACACACACACACACATACATACATACATATACATATACATACATACATATATATATATATGTATACATATACATACATAGATATACATACATACATACATCATACATACATACATACATACATACATACATACATACATATATATATATATATATATATATATATATATATATATGTATGTATGTATGTATGTATGTATGTATATAACACTATTTAGTCTTTCTGCCTGCAGACCAAATTCATCATTTGTTTGATCTTCCAATAGATCTTTTTATATAATAGTGAGATCCATACTACCTATAATCTACATAAGGATCTTTGATTATTCTGATAGTTAGGCTTCATATTTCGTAAGATCTTCGCTAAAAAATAAGGTGATAATACCTCATGGAATAAAACTTCTATGTGCATGTTATCTGAGTGGAGCATATCCTTTTTCTTTGACATAGTTATCCTACAATATTTTTAACCACAAGTTTGCCATGCAGCCCATCTATAGAGGGACGATTGATGTTCTTGATTGAATTACACACCTCAATCCAACACAATCTTTTTTATATAATTTTATTGTCTTGACTAGAGATTTTCAAGAATATCGTATAATTTTCGATCATGTCTCCTAAACTGGCTGAGATTAGGTTATCGGTTCTCTTAGCATTCTACTTTAGAGATTAATAGGGTGATGTACCTTCTTCAATCTTTTAATCCATCAATTTAACTATAGTCTACATCACAGCATGCTATGACCATAAATTTTTAGTCTTCAATAATAGAATCAAGCTTCTTTCATGGTCATGCCCACTGATCACATCGAAGCAAGAGGCCAAATGTTTGAGTCTTGAGTCATGATATGCCTTAAGATATCAGACTTCTTGAGATTTTATTGAGCAAAAAATATTGGATTTGTGGGTTTGTGACCTAGACAAACAACATACCTCCTGTCACCCACTAGAGTGAGACTTGCTTCTCTATCTTAAAAAATAAACACTTGATACAAGTAATTATTTTTTAAAAAGATAAATATTAATATAAAATGATGGCTGAAGTAGGGGTCATGGTAGTAGAGGCAATGATGCTGTTGGTGGTTGGAATGATGGTGATGACAATGGTATGGTGGTAGTGAAGCAAAAATTCAGTGCAGAGGCAAAATAATAATTTTAAAATTTTTTTAAAATTACTATTTTACAGCAAAATTATTAATTAATCTCATTAATTAATACTAATTAATCCTACACTAGGATCTAAATATGATACAACAGCATGCATTTAAATTTGAAATTCAAATTTGAAACAGTAAACTTTTTACTGTACTGTGTTCAGAACACATCACCTTTTGCGGGTAGTCGATCACCGTAATCTGATCACCGTCGGAGAGCTCTGATCATCACGTCACAGCCACACTAGTGTCTGACCTCTGCAGATCATACACACGAAGCTTCCATCTGATCGGCTCCTCACGAATGCTAGTTCGTGATTTCACCCTTTTGATGGCTGATGTTGATCGAACTCCTTCGATCAATGTGTGCCGACTCTTCGGATGCTCCGGATCATCTGCACGATTGGTTGAGAGATTGATGGATCTCTTCCTAAAATTTGGTGGACTCACGACACTCGTGGCACACCAATCTCACTTCCTGAACCCTAGGTAGAAACCCTAGGGTACACACCAAAAACCCTGCGCCTAATTTTTTTTCTTTTCTTTCTTTTTCTCTTGGAAGATTTTGGACCTTCACCTTACGCACAAGGCTTCCTCATGCCCCACTTTCTTTCTCAAAATTTTTCTATGGACGCCCCAGCTCCCTATCTCTTTTAAAACAGTTCAAAACATGTCTTATCTGCGTGAGAGGATAAAGATAAGTGGTTACACATTTGAATTCAAACTAAAACCAACTCATCCCTATCCACTTATGGTGTGAGAAGAGGAGGGTGTGGACTCTTTGTGCATGAAAAAGTTTCATGAGAAACTTTTTCTCGTGTGAATTATGTGGCGCACAAGATGGATAAGCTTGAAGGCAAAAGAGATAAGTTATCCATTCAAATTCAAACATGCTTTGAATTTGAATTGTTAACTAATCAGCTTTATCCATCCATATGGTGCACAAAAGTAGACGTGAGAAGGGCTTTGCGTGAGAAAAAAATTCACGAGAAGTTTCTTCTCGTGAATTCAAATGGGCACAGAGATTTAAGGTGGTGCAGGGATTCAAATTCGAATGGTGGTTTGATCTTAATTGAACCAACCTAATCAAAATAGGTTAAGCACAACTAGACTAAATTAAACCCAACTTAATTAGGCTTAATTAGGCTCAATAAAATTCTAATCAAATCAAAAATTGACTAAGCCCAACTCCTGATCAAATCAAAGACCAAATCATCTCGACGATTAGGTCAACTCTTAACCTAATCGGGTCAAACCCAACTGAATCTAATTCAATTGGACTTGATCCAAAAATAATTACTCAATCAAATTGAGTTAATTAGTGATCAAATCACTAATAAAATCTCTCATAATTATTGAGTCCAAATCCGATCGGCAATCGGGTATCAAAGTCTATCAATATGAAACTTTGATCGAAGAGTTCAAATTTCAAATTCAAAATTTAAAATTTAAAATTTTGACCCCGGTACCCAAAATATGTGGAACTTATGATCAGAGAATCCTAATTCTCAATCATAGAGTCCCAGACACATAAGACTCATAATCAGCCATCAGATCAGAAAGAAACCTCTAATGTGTGTGACCCCGCAGGTTCGAACCTAAGCCGGTAGCACAGGAATCAATTCCTGTACTAATCGAAGTGACCATCTAGCAATTGTATCCGATATCCAGATAGGATGAATAGTCGCAATCGCAATATTCAGAACCTACGTGAATATGGTTACCGTATAATTCATCCCTTTTGATCCCTGTGTTTAGGATGACTTAGGGTTAAATTGTCAACCCTGATTAGATCATCCGAGTCGTGCTCAACTCAATCAGTCCTGTGACTCCTCACTAGGACTACCCTGGTCAAGGTTTTGCTAAATTGAAATACGACTGTACACAGCTCCTAAACTGGAGTGGTCAATCCCATCTTGAGACACGCACCGACAAGTCAAGTACTTGACTACACCCAGCAGCCTTCCGTCACTGAATTAGAAATTCAGGTAGTCCAGTGTCTAAGTACAGTGAGTTGCTTGCAAGTCACTGTGGCGGTCTCAGGTCGGAGGGACATTTATACCCATATCCCATCGGAGCAAATCTTGACAGCAGAAATAGCTCCAGAGTTGGTCATGTTCAGTGCAGATGTACCATTATATCTCACCTGTATGCCATACCAGCGTCTCCACACTCCTTGATTATGAGGACAACCAACCCATATGGCACACAACGACCTATGCTCGATAAACGTTGTCGTCCTTGGTAACAACATATCATTTGGTCGCGAACAAGTTTAAGGACTAAGCGACAAATCCTCCTTTGTCGAGTCTAAATAGTCCTAAGGACTTCACCACAACACAGGAGTTCATTAGAAGATGAAACATTTGTGATGAAAAAAAATATCAAAATAATTTTTATTTATTTATAATTCATGTACTAATACAAAAGGAGCATAACCGTCAACAAGCTGACAATTGGCTTTGGGACACTATTCCCAACAGGTAGCTATAGTGATATTGTAGTGGTAGCAGATGCCCATGATGATGGTCAAAAGTGCCAAATGAAGTTGTGGAGGCAGCATAGTATGGCCAAGATAATAGTGATGGAGGTTGCAAGGCACTGATGACATGGTAGAGGGACCAACGATAATTGTGATGATATATGGTAGAGGTACGATATTGGTAATGTTAATGGTGAAGGTGATGAACATAATGATAGTGGTCATAGCAAAAGCAATGATTATAGCGACAGTAGAGATGATGCCAATAGTGACAAAAAAATATCTATAGTAGTAATAAAAATATTAGTTTCTTATTTTTATTTTTAAAATAATAAAAATAACTGTTAAAAATAAAAAATAGCATGATATATATTTTTTTATATTTATTGTTGTTGTAGGCTTCCAATCAGACCACAATCGATCTAGAGGAAGGGATTGGTCTTCAATATGAGATCTTTGGCCAGTACTTGTAAACAAGTCCACTTGTCGGAGTATGTCTGGTAGAGGGCCCTTCGATGGTCAACTCAGTCGGAAAACAAAATTAGAGAAAGGAGGAGGGGAATTGGGAGATTAACACTCAAAGATGCTTGAGAGACCTACATGAGGGGTTCCCCCTTCCTCTTTTTGTGATAGAGGGCTGATGGCCATTTTTTAGGGGGATGGCAACTAACTATTTCATAATCATGTATATGGGGTGAACGTGTAGAGCTCATTTTATTATTCCAGTGATGGCATAGTGATCCTGATGATCTTTTTTTGAGATTTTAGAGATTCTCTTTATGGGTCGTCCATTAGTGATCTCGAGATGGTATAGTCTCGATACTAGATCGAAGGCATTCTAAATGCCAGAGCCACTTTAGCCCTTATGACAGTTGGTTCCATCGTCATCTAAGGTTAATCCCATATCATTTGCCTCCCACTCTTAAGTCTGAGCTTAGCTTCAGCTGGGGTGAATAGAGTTAATACTCTTCCTTCATCATGGGTCATTAATCAAGTCTAGCCATCTTTTTTAGTGGTTTTAGTTAATATGCCAATCAAATTTTTTAGGTGTCATGATTTCGAATGTGATCGAGATGTTGCTCCAAGCTCATAACTCTTTGCTTGGATTAAGAGGTAACACATGTAGGCAAACAGCATCGTTACAAAGTGATGGGCTAATCACCTTTGTTAGAAGTATTGATTTGTGAATTTCGAACTCGACCTATATCTTTACACCACGCGTAGGGCTTGAGGGTGCCTGAATGAAGTGTCACTTAATCCTATCCCTTACAGGCCTTATACAGATTATTTGTCCCTTTTTATCCCTTACCATCATTTGCGGAGGAAACTTTGCTACCTAAGCAAGCACTTAGTTTCTTCAAATAATATTTGTCATAATTTTTATAATATTTTATCTTTTTCAGTGAGTTTTTTAGAAATTTTTGTTAATCCAAAGATTAATTTTGATGATGACAAAGAGTTTTGAATATAAGTTAAGTATAATTCAAATTTAAAGAGTTTTAATGAGGATTAAATTAATGTTAGAAGACAAGTCTAGCCTAGAGACTAATTTGAAGAAGAAAGGCTGAAAGATAGTATTTGGCATGCTTGGCATACCAGTTTAATCGATCTAGTTTTCAATTGAGTCGATCCAATGAGCAACTGAGCCAACCTAGCCAGAAAATGAGTCGACTAACTTGAGAAATTAGTAAAAGATAGAAAGTTGTATTTCAACCTGATGCCACTGAGCCAATCCAGTTCAAGACTGAGCCGATCCAGTGAGAAACTGAGCCTATCCAGTGACATGTAATGGCTAATTTTTTGTTTGACAGCTTTTTGTCCTCATTGTCTTACAATGGCTACTTCAGCCCTTCTAATGGCTAGAACACTTCCTCCAGCCTCTGTCAAGCCTATTTAAAGATAAAAAATAAAAAAAAAAGAAAAAAAATAGATTGAAAAGAGAAAATCATCAAGTTGAGTGAGGAACATTGAAAATCCAAAAAGAAAGAAAAAGAGAGGGATTTGAGCATAGATTTTAGTGGACTTTCAAGAGCTATCTTCTCTAACATCTTAAGAATCCTCTCAAGCATCAAGGAAGAAAAAAATTCAAGCATCAAAGATCAACCTTGCAACATCTTCATCGAGCTTAAAAGAGTTTTCTTTTTATTTTTATTTTGTGCTGAATTTATTTACTTATATTTTTATTTTTTTACAAGTTTCTTTGAGAAAAAGAAACTTGAGGTGAAGATTGATCTAAGCTTAAAGTTGAATGTTGTATTGATTATGATTGATGAGCCAAGATTAAAACCAACTGAGCTGATAGTGAGCCCAAAAAACTATTGGTGTAGGATTGTGGTTGGTGAGTCCGAAAAAATTAACTGGATTGTTCATGAGTCCGAAAAAATAAACACATTGTAGTTAAGAGATTATAGTAAAATTTTTAAGGAGAGCTTAGAGAGTGGACGTTGGAGCGGATTGTTCGAACTATTATAAATTTTATATATTTGTGTTGTGCTTTTTTTGTTTGCTTTGCTTAGCTCTTAATTTTTATTTATATTATTTTAATATTTGATTAGCTTAGCTTTTATTCTGCTGCTAATTATTGTTCTCACCATACAATCATTTAAGTTAGAAGCATATGCTTGTTAGAGTTTATAATTTGATTAAAATTTTAAAAATATCCAATTCACCCTCTCTCCTCTTGGGTAGCCATACTTGGGCAACAATCTTTCATCATTCTCTCTCAACAACTGGTTAGGTATTCTCGATATTTCTCCTTTTGATCTTTTTTTCTTATCTTTTCCCTTTATAATGCTTTTCTTTTCATCTTTCGTCAAAAATATCCAAGACTACCATTTTCACTAGCAGCCATTCCCCCAATTGGTCTCAGGGGGAGAGAGCCCACTGTAGGAATCTTCCATCTTCCTCTAACTAATTGAAAGTTGGGTCTGGTTCCCTTGTCGGCTTGAAGTAGATCATATTGATCCTCTCTCCTGATAAGGCTGTTCATTTCTAGTATCAAATTCCTTATAAGTTCCATCTAGAGCTCCTTGTCCTGATGTCCAGATCTCGGACCCACCTCATAGCTAGCTAGATCTTTATAAAGAGACATTTAAGGCCAAGTTAAGGCTCCCACTTCATCCCTTTATCATCCAAATCTTCAAGCATTATAGTATTATTCTGACCCTCCTAGTTCCAAATGCCTGGAGGTTCATCATTGCTTTCCTATCTTTTATCTTCTTTATAAAATTTGTACTACCATCTTCTTTTTTGTGCTTTCTTTACTTTGAAAGAAGCACCCATGGGACAAGAATTGGTGGTATGTATCTCTAAGAAAGAATGGACTCCTAATCCAAAGAGCACCTGCTTCTGTATATGGAAGGAAGGAGTGATTTTTCTTCATCTTCACCTGGCAGCTGTGGGAGTTCAATACCTCATAGGGTCGGCCTTGCAAGGCCTTGAACTGAGCCCTCAATTGTTTGACAATGACAGATGTTTGTTGAAGGCTCTATCTAATCATGAGATTTCTTCTTTGCATGAGTTGCTATTTGAGTAGATATTAGTCAATGCTAGCTTGAGTTGTGCTAACCCCCATAGTATGACAACCTTCCATAGTTATCCCTAGTAGCTGCTCGTCTATAATGTTCTTCCAATCACATCTTCTTTTGCCTTATAACCATACTGATGATTGATAAATTCCTCTGTAAGGCACACCAAAAGAAATGGAAGGCATGGTAATAGGTGAGCCTTCATCGAGAAGGACCTGGGTTGAGCCCTCGAGGCCTGTTCAGGGTCGAGTTCATTAAAGAGGCCAAGTTGTGGTGCCAAGACTTCAAGAAGGGAACGATGAAGTCTTGCAGATAAGCTTATTTCACCCCTTCACTCACCTCCTTCAGGGGCCTAGGTTCCTTCAGGATCTCTTCCTTTAGCTTCCACTTCTATTCCTCTGTCTAAGGCAAAGATGAGGCTTGAGGCCTTTGGGGCTAGTCCTTCTGCTCCACTTTCTTTTGAGCTTTATGTCCCAAAGTGAGGCTTGAAGCAAATGGTAAAGGGCTCAACAGCCCTCAGGTCACTAAAGACCTATTATGTAGGGTGATCTTCCCTGCTAACCAGGAGGCATGTCCAGAGGTTGGTGTCCCTACCCACATTTGTGAAGTAGTTGATTTTCTCCTTTGGATAATAGTTCGCTTCTTTATTTCTTGTTCATATCACCAGATCTTTCAACCTAATCATTGTCTAGTTTTCAACTTGTCCACCGTGCTATCTTCTTCAACGATACCATCAAGAGGCTGCAGCAGCTCTTGATTGAGGTGGAGAAGTGGATCGGTAAGGTGGAGGCGAAGCTAGCCCAAGAGATGACTAGATTTAATGAGAGGCTAGTTAGGGTAGTAGAGTAATCCAAAAGCACCAAGGATAAGCTCCGAATCTCCCTCATCGAGCATGAGAAGAGGGAGAATATGCTGGAGGGCAAGGTGGCCAAGCTAGAGGGCCATTGGCCTTCAGAGAGTAAGATCTTGAGGTTGGAGGTTGCTGACCTCAAGGGTAAGCTTCAAGAGGCTGAGAGGACCTTTAGGATGGTCGAGGAGTACCTAACGTTGGATTGTGGTCAGCTGGATTTGGCTGAATATGGAACCAAGCTTATGGGTAGCGCTTTGAGGACTACTATGCTAGGATATATTGATTTGTTAACTAACATCGAGTTATGGTTAGCTAAATTTGGTTGAATATGGATCCAAGGCTTATGGGTAGGGCTTTGAACACTACTGTGCCAGGATATAGTGATTTTTTCTTAATATCGACTTCAGCATCCTCGATGAGGATGTGGCTTCTCCTATCGTCGATCTTCCCATCTTGACCAATGTGCCAATTGAGGAGGTGCACCCATTAGTTAGGATGAGTGCTCCCCAGGGTCTTGAGGTTATCCCGCCCGATGAAGGGAGCTCGAATGTACTGACCTTGGGATTATCCCACTTCTAAGTGAAACCGAATTTATTGACCTTAGATCATGCCTCCTTGGCTTGGAGTCTTTTTTTATGTCATGTAGTTGAAGTTTGGATTTTGAATTTGTTTGCTTTTGAGTGAGCTTGAATGTACTGACCCTGGGGTTGGGCCTTCCTAGCATGAGGTCTTTCTTTATGTCGAGTTGCGAAAGTTTAGGTTTCGATTTTATCCACTTTCGAGTGATCTCGGATGCATTGACTCTGAGGTCGGACCTCCCTGGCCATGAGTTTTTTTTTGTATGTCGAGTGGTTGAAGTTTGGGATTCAACTTTGCCCACTTTCGAGTGAGCTTAAATATGTCAACCTTGAGGTTTGGTCCTCTGGCCTTGAATCTTCCTTTATGTTGAGCAGCCGAAGTTTGGATTTTGGCTTTGTCCGCTTCCAAGTGAGCTCAGATATGATAACTCCAAAGTTGGGCCTCCCTAGCCTTGGATTTTTCTTTATATCAAACGACTGTAGTTTGGGCTTCCACATTGCTCATTTTCAGATGAGCTAGAATATGCTGACTCAAAGGTCAGGCCTCCCTAGCCTTGGGTCTTTCTGTATATTAAGCGGCCAAAGTTTGAGCTTCGATTTTGCTTACTTTTAGGTGATCTTGGATATACTGGCCCTAAAGTCGGGCCTATTTGGCCTTGGGTCGTATGTGCATCAAGTGAATGGCCACTTACGGTGAAAGTTTTCCATAGGAATGGGATTTCTATTATGGTCACCAAGATCTAACAGAAAGAATAGAAAGGAAGAAATACTTTATTAAATCTTGATTCATTCAATATAAAGGACTTGATTGATAATAAGCTCATAGATTTTTTGAGTTCCAAGTTCTCTGGATTGACATGCCATCTAGATGGCAAAATCGGTAGGTTCCTTGGCGCACGACCTCTTCCTTGGCACATGACCTCTTCTATCTGGTAAGATCCTTTCTAGTTCAATGAGAGCTTCTCCTTCTCTCGAGGTTGTGATACCTCGATTCTTCTGAGTACCAGACCAAAATTTGATCACTTGTCACGAGCAACCAAAGATAAAAATTAACTCTGATTAAACTATTTAGTAGAATAGTATGAGTCAGATATCGAGTCTACAGAGATCAAAAGCTAAGTTGTATTCAACATAAAATAAAATTTAAGAATAAGGGGTCTATGATTTATTTTTGATAAGAATAATTTAAAGAAAGTTCTTATAAAATAAATATGGAAGTAATTGACTAAAAAATAAATTAAAAAAAGTTGTATGAGAATAAAAGTCTCAGGGTTTCGATTTCATCTTTAACTACAATCTTGATATTTTCTTTTGAAGTAATCGTTATACTTAATTAAGATATTTTATGATCAGATTTGAGTATAACTTATCTCCCTCGAGTACAAATCATATCTCTCGATCATGATCCATCTTCCTAAAGTATAAGTTATTCATACTTGAATCATAAAATATCTTAAAAAGAAGACAAAGAAGTCTATAAGTAAATCCTTAAGATAGCTTATTTTGCTCGAGCATAAATTATATCTTCTGATTACGATCCATCCCTAGGGATGCATAAGCTATTCAAGGACTAACTATATAAGCTTGAAGTATAATAACTTGAGAGCAATTCATGAATAGAATCAAAATTTCATTGCAAAAGAGAGTCTTACAAGATTTAATTACATCAAAATAAATATATAAGAATATTCAAAATAAATTACAAGATTGAAAAATTAAATACTTTATCTACTCCTTCGAAGACTATGCCTCTAGCCATGTATGATGTCGATTCTGCTCGTCATCACTCTCTTCATCTTCCTTCTTGCTGAAATATTAAAGAAGATGCTACGAAAAGGTGAAAGAGGGATTGGAGATTGAATTTATTGGATCATTTCTATGTTGAGATATTGGGACTTATTTATAGGTGCTAGGAGGCATAGAATTTAATTGAGTAGGCAATATGGGATTAATGAAAGGATGGAAACAAAGATTGGTGGCTAGGTTTTTTTTTAGTAAATTTGTGAGGGCTCTTAAGGATGGAAGGTTGAGATTTATTTTAAAGATTGAGGAACGATGGAGAGAAAGGAAGAGGGGGCGCTTGCTATTTGGTGAAAGGAAGAAAGGGGTGTTAGGAATTTAAGGCGTGCAAGAAAAAAGGTGTGAGGAGTTGTTACACGAAAGAGAGAAGGGAAGGGGGCATTGGATTAGTTGGAGTGCATGGAAAAAGCTTCTCATCATGTGGCGCTTCTTTTCTTAGCCCTTGATTAAAAGAAGCTTGCTTCCTATCCTTTGGATCTTAATATCTCTAAGATTTTTATGAGGTGTTATCATAAATCTTGATCGTTAAGTGGAGCATTACTTCTAAACCATCGGATTACTAATTTGATTAGCCCTTCAATTGGTTGCTCCTAGCCTCTTAGTTCTTCAATTTTACTTTGAATTTGAACCAATTTGGATCTTGATTAGATTAATCTCTCAATTTCCTACAAAAGAAGATAAAAAGTATCAAATTCTATATAATATGGATCAATTTATAAGGGATTTAATGCTTTTATGTCCTAATTAGTGCACTTATCATAGATCGTCGAGGTGAAATATCTTCTCTTTGATGTGAAAATTATAGTAGTGTGCTACTCTCCATTGGTAAGTCACCATCCAGATCTGAGCTAATTTTTTCACTTCTTCTAGAAGGTCCAAGTTGGTTTGTAGTTGTTCTAGATTGTCCTGTTCATCATAACTTTCCACTCGGAGAGAGGGCAGACCAATCTCCATAGGTATGGCAGCCTCTATCCCAAATGTGAGGCTGAATGGTGTCTCCCCAATCGGGATCTTCTGGGTGGTTCAATAAGTCCACAGCATATTGTATAACTCATTTGCCCATGTACTCTTAGCTTGGTTTAGTCTCACTTTTAGCCTTTACAACAGAGTCTTGTTCATCACCTTGGCTTCTCCATTAGCCTGTGGATGGGCCATTGAGGTGAGGCAATGGGTGATGCCAAGCTCGCTACAGAACTCCTTAAATTGGTATTATCAAATTATCATCCATTGTCTGTAATGATAGTTCACTGTAAGATGAAACAATAGATGATTGACTTTCAAATAAAATCTTAAACCTTTGCTTCAGTTATTCAAGGAGATGGTTCCATCTCAACCCATTTTATAAAAAAATCAATTGCTATAAGCAAAAACTTTCTTTGTCCAGCCTCTTAGGAGAATGGTCCAAGGATATCCATCCCCCACTAGGTGAAGGGCCATGGAGCATTGATCGGTATTAGTAGTATGGAGGGTTGTCATTGGATGCTCGTATGTTGTAGATATTGGCTACACCTTCGAACAAGATTAGTGGCATCCTGTTATAGAGTTGACTAGTAGCATCTCTATCAAAGGATCTTGTATGCTAGTGATCTATCCCTCAAGTGCTTATTGCAGATCTTTTTGTGTACTTCTCATAGTGTATAATCAGCCATGGAAGGTTGTAGGCATCTTAGGAGCAATATGGAGAAAGATCTTTATAGAGTTTATCCTCATACAGAATGAAATAAGTGGCCCACCAATACAATCTTCTCACTTCATCCCAATCTGATAGTAATTTTTTGTGGCATATATAATCCACAGTCAAGTTTACTAGCTTGGTCAAAGTTGTACTTGCATTATCGACACAGGATTTTTGATACTAGGCTCTTTCAATACCTCAAAGGATGAGATTTTCTCCAAGCCCGATACTCCTGAGGTGGCAAGCTTTAAAAGTAGGTCAGTCCTGATATTCTCCATCCTTGAGGCTTGTTCAATACTAAAGCTTGATAGTCCGTCCATGACTTGTCTTACTTTCTGTAGGTATTTGATCATATTCAACTCACGTGCCTCATATTTTTCTCGTACCTATCCAACAACAAGTTGTAAGTCACTGTAGACCTTTAGCTACTAGACTCCTAACTCTTTTGTGATCTTGATGCCGGTAATGAGGGCTTTACACTCCACCTTATTATTAGAGGTTTGGAATTTGAATCATAATGCATACTCCATGATCATTTCTTCTAGATGGGTGAGGTCCAGGTGGCTCCACACCAAATTGAGTTAGAAGATCCGTCAATATATAAGGCTCAACCATCTTTTTGGAACCTTCTCCTTTTCATCCATCTTCGATTCCCTCTTCCTCAAGAATGACACATTCAAGGATGAAGTTAGCAAGGACTTGCATTTTGACTAATGGGTTAGATTGATACTTGATATCAAACTCTTCGAGCTCCAGTATCACTTGGCAAGTCGACCTGAGGTATTCGACCTGTAAAGGACTATCTTCATGGGTTGATCTGTTAGCACGACTATTGGATGGGATTGTGCATAGAGCCACAGTTTCCTCACTGAAGTTATCAATCCATAAACTATTTTTCCTAATCAAGAGTATCTCATCTCAATGTCCTTAAGAACTTTACTTGTATAATAGATAGGCTTCTATAGCCTACTTTTTTCATGAATCAAAATTGAACTTACTGCATTAAAAGAAACAACTAGGTATATATACAATACCTCTTCCAGTTTTTGTTTGCTGGGGAGGGGGGAAGAGCCTAGATGTTCCGTCAATTTATCAAAGGTAATTTGGCACTCATTAGTCTATTAGAACTCTTTAACAAGCTTTAGAGCTCTAAAGAATGGGAGAACTTTTCTACTGATCTTGACACGAACCGATTGGGGGTGGCTGTTTGTCCAGTCAAGCACTATACTTCCTTCACCATCCTTGATGGGCTCATCTCTTGCAAGACTTGGATCTTTTCAGGGTTGGCCTTTATTCATTGCTGTGATACCATAAAGTCAAGGAACTTGTCCGATGTCACTCCAAACATTTCACTTGCTAGGTTCTATTTGATTTAGTATTTCTGGAGGGTTGTGAAGGTCTCTATGAGATCAATTACCTAATTTTCAACCTCCTGATTTCTATCAAGTATGTTGTCAATATACACTTGTATGTTCCTCCCCAATTTAGTCATGGAAGAGCTTGTTCACCAACCTTTGGTAAGTGACTCTTGCATTCTTCAAGCTGAAAGATATGATCCCATAGCAAAAAATACCATTGTTAGTGGTAAAAGCAGTCTTCTTCTTGTTCTCAAGTACTATCCTAATTTAGTTGTAGCTTGAGAAGACATTTATGAATGTGAGGGGATGATGGCTGGAGGTAGCATCAACAAGCTGATCAATCAGAGGCAGGGGGAAGCCATCCTTAGGATAAACCATATTGAGATTAGTGAAGTTGATACAAACTCACCACTTCCTATTCATCTTTTTCATCAGCATGACATTAGCCAGCTACTCTGGATAACCAACTTTTCAAATGAAGCTCGCTTCTACAAATCTGCTCAGTTCATCTTCAATAATCCTCTAATGCTCAGGGGCAAAGTTTCTCTTTTTTATTAGATTGATAGGTATTCTAAATTTATATTCAATCAATGGACCATCACTTTGGGGTCTATCCCTAACATATTAACAGTCGATCATATGAAGACATCAATATTTTGTTGAAGGAACAAGACAAGCCATGCTCGGCTTTCTCCCCAAAGTTATAAGCCGATGTGAATGACTTTGGTTGGGTTGTCATCTCCCAATTGGATTGTGGACAACTCTTCAACTGTTCCTCCCACCTATTCTTTCAATTCATCTCGCATATCTAAATCCTTGATGGATAAGATTTGTGTCTAGCCATTTACTTGGAGAGTTGCCATATAGCATTCTCGAGGCGGGACCTAGTCTTCTTTGACCTTGTGCCTTGTTGGGAATCTCCTTAATAGGTGATAAGCTTACACGATGGCTTGGAGGGTGTTTAGCCTTGGTCGACCCAAGCTGGCATTATATACTGATGGGACCTTGACCATCAAGAATTTTAGTGACATAGGCAATTATTGAGGCTTTTGTCCGATCGTGACTAGCAAGGTTATGATCCCTTCTATCCGAACTGAGTCCTCGATAAAGCTTATCAAATGGGAATTTAATTTTTACAGTTGATTAGTGGAGAGATTCATCTTATGAAAAGCATTGTAAAATAAAATATCAGCCAAGCTTCCATTATTCATCAGAATGTGGCATATATCATAGTATGTAATAGTGAGAGATACAACCACCACATCATCGTGCGGGACTAGACCCTAGCTTGGTCCATATTAGAAAATATAATAACATCCCCAATCTTTGGCTTTTTCTGTGTCGAGTCTCTTTCTACTCTGTCAGAATCCTAGAGGGTTCCATCTAACCATCTGCCAGTGATCATGTTGATTACGCTAGTAGTAGGGCGGTCTCCACGTTCTCTTCAGGAGGCCTAGGAATGTTCTAGGCTTCTCATCCACATCGCTATTTAGTATACCTGCCAAACCAATATCGATGGATGAGAGTTTCAATTACATCCTTCAATTGCAGGCAATCCTCAATATCATGTTCGTGGTCCTTATGGAAATGATAGTATTTTTTTGTGTCCCTCTTCTAGGGTGGAGATTGCATCTGCTTTGGGGGTCGTAGCTTTTTCCACCCTCTATCAGTATTTAAGTACTTGGGGCATTGAGAGGGGTATATCTTTCAAATCTTCTCAGTGGACTTGGATATTGATGCCTCCAAGGTGGGGTTCTTGACCTTCGAAACCTCCTCTCTTCATAGTGTGTGCTCCAACAAGGTGAGTCCTTTCACTTCTTACTTTGGCCTCTCTTCTTCCCAATAACGCCCTTTGAGGGCTCGTCGCGAGTGTTCATGGCCTCCTCAATATTGGTATCTTATCTGCTTGGACTAATATTTTAGTGAAGTCTTTTAGCTACCTCTTTTTCAAAGAGAAGAGGAATGAAATTTTGTAAAGTCCGTCCTTCATCGCCAACATGGTGACTGACTAGTCGATGTCCCAGACCTCCAAAGTTGCCATATCGAAAGGGCTCACATAATCTTAGAGTGATTCTCTCTCTATCTCTATCTCTGTTTGAGGTTCATGAGGAAGTCTAACCCCCAGCATCACTTTTGGCTACCAATAGAGTGCTGCGACAAACAAATGGATAAGCTGATCAAAAGAGTGGATTGTGTTGGATTGGAGATCAAAGTACCATAATTTGATGGTCTTTTAGAGGGTCGAACGAAATGTCTGGCATAAAGTGACAATGGAGGTGCCATGGAGCAAAATAAGGGATCTGTAACTCTCCAAGTAGTCAATCGGGTTAGAGGAGCCATTGTATGGCTTCAACTAGGGCACTTTGAATCGTGGGGGAAGTGGTTCATCCATTATCTTCTGGCTAAATGATAGATCCATGTTAAACTGAAATTCATTGATTTGAGCACATCCCTTTAGGGCCTCGATTTGCTGCTACATCTCCTGCAATTTTCTCTTAAGGTTGTCTCTTCGGAGCGGTGCCTCCCTGAAGGCCAAGGGGAGACGTGTGCTAGTGTAGAATCTCTACTTGATTGGAGAGTCAGGGAGCACTTGCACTGGGCTTGACTAAGTTCCGATGGCAAAGTTGGAGAGCATCCACAACGAGCTTGATTAGGATTTGACCGTCTGGTTAAAGAATGCCTATGATAAATTTGACTTGGACTGTGATCACTGTCGTGGGTGATCAAAATAAAAAATCTAACTCAAACTATATAGATAGGATGGGTCGGGATCGTATCTTCAGGGACTTAGGACTGAGTTATATTCGAGTTAGTTAAGGTTTTAAAAAATTTTACTTATAACTAATTAAGTTAGAGTTGAAAATAGATAAGAAAAGTGCAGACTGCAAGTGAAAGAAAATTTGAAGTAATAGAAAAAAATGTTCCTTGGAGATTTAAATTTTTATTTTTAATTATAATCTAGTATTCATTCCTTAAGCCAATAGATCTATGATCGATTTTCAAGCATAGCCTATCTCGTTGAGCATGGATCGTATCGCTTGATCATGATCTGTCTCTACGTAGTCATAGGCTAATCAAAGACTCGTATCATATTAGAAAATTAACAATATAATATTTCAAAAAAAAATTCACTTTATTCATAAAGAAAAAAATATTACAATTATTCAAATATCTACTTACATAAAAGAAATATACAAGATCTAAAAATAAAAACTAAAAATTATTTTATTCGACAGATCGTTCACGAGTCGAACTTGCTCTCTTGCCACGCTTTTCACTCATTCACTGGAGTCAGACTCAATCACTGCTGACTTTTTGGAGAGTGTATAGAGCTGCTCCCTTCTTCCTCTCCCTCTTTGTAAGGCTTTGAAAAGATTCTAGGATGATTCTCAAGGTGGAGGTATGGAGCCCTTTTTATAGGTGTTAGAAGATGTCAAATTTATTTGGCTAGACAATATGGGATTAATAGAGTCAAAGATGGGTGAGGTCTCCTAATCCTTCATGAATCCTCATGCTTCCCTTTTTTCTTTTTAGATTTTAGTGCCTAAAACCCTAGCCGCCCAA